>NC_092205.1:54999904-55029795 GCF_043381705.1 Parasteatoda tepidariorum
TATATATATATAGATGGATAGATAGATTACAGATATATATACAATTTCTGTGGATTCCTTAAATGCCAGACATTTAATCTGCTTCTAGAACTTTAATGAGATGAGAACAAAGCTGTATTTTGGTTTGAACTATTACTGTGGTGTATTAAAAGCTTTATTCAGAAATGTTCCTCTAACTATTTGCTTGCATTCAAAGCGAAACGCTTATTTATGACAATATTATAACCACTAAAAATGGAACAGTTTTTATTTTACAACAAATTTTCATAAGCCAGTTTAGATTTTGAAAAACATAGTGATGAATTCATTTTCGACGTGCAGACAATGACCACGATTCTTATGGCCTTTCACGGCTAAAATTCTGATCAAAATTTCTCTGTCCAGTAAATAATCACATTTAATAAAATCAATAGATAGGACCAGTTGCTCCCAACTTATATTTACTCACTCTTTTCTTTTCTTTTTTTTTATTTTGGAAAAAGTTTATACCATCTTCTCCCAAAATCAGATTTATAGTTTTTCTTAACATATGTAATAACAACATATAGAGAATTTTGATAAAATTTAGAGTTTCTCATGTTTGCAATTTAATTATTTAAAATTATTTAAGCAAGATGAATTGTTTAGGATTTTAAAAAAAAATTCTTCATACATGAAGCTAATATGCGTTTGCTCACTTTTTGTTTAAAACAATAGATAATGAGAAAAAAATACTACAATGAGAAAAAAATATGGTCAAAACAACCAGAATATTACAAAATTTACCTTGCATCTGGCTTTATGGAAGCAATAAAAAACTCGATAATTTTTACAGAAGCTCTTTGGTAATGATTTTGATACAATTAATATTAAAATAAGTTTTTATAATAGGTGATAAAATTTGGTAAATGTGGTAACATATGGGGGTAAATTTATCATGATACTGTAGCGTATGGCATAAACACAGCTTATTCGGTTTATTTTACTTCTGAGTTTTGCATTTATTAGTAAATATTTGAAATAAGAACTAGTATTTTGAAAGCCAGTATTTTCTGTAAACCGTTACCATATGAACGTAAAAATTACCAAATGAATGATTTAATACCGTATATTTTATATTTCATTCGCAGATTATGGTTTTAGACCAAAAATTTTATTGCCATACATTAACATAAAGAATTTTTTTTCTCCGTGTAGTGATTGTTATTTCCTCGCTAATTTTTGGAGGCATGAAGTAGTGAGGCAAATTTTCGACGCAAATCACTTTCAATGTCCCTTTTCTCGTCTTAAAGAGCCTGATTCCATAAGATAAATCGATACGCATGGAAGCAATGCTCTTATAAAATTTTCCACAATTCTTTGATAAAATTTGGAAATGGAGGACCTATTTTTTTTTCAATTCACAGAAATAGTTCTTGTTGGATTTCGTATTAAGTTTGACTCTTCGTGAGAAAGTTTAAGAAACTATTCCAAACATTTCATTTTCCAAAGATGTAGCGGGATTCATGGCAAGAAGTCAATCAAACTAACCTCATCCTCAACTATAAACGGTGAAATTACCCCTAGTAGGGGTGCCCACTATAGATGTATAAACCACTAGATGTATAAACCACTGGACTAGATTTTAATGGCCATATCGGACTATACTTTAGCAATAATTTTATCTTGGCTCCAGTTGGGCAGAAAAATGGCTCAATATAGATGCTATAAAACATGCACCGAGGAGCAATATTGGGCTGTCTATATTTTTTTAATATTGGTCATGGAATGACTTTAGTTATTGGGGAAGAATAATTCTATATAGGGCTGATATTGGTTGAGAAGTGATTGTAAAATATCGGTTGAAATCGACAATTCTATATCGAGACGATATTGGCTAAATTATAGATATAAAATATTAGGTTAATCTAACAATTGTATATAGGGCCAATATCGGTCTTTTTTACCCTTATTGAATCAAGATTAATGATGGTCCAATGAGATGCAAGTTATTTTGCTGCTAGGGTATATATAAAAGGCGAAAGCAATTCTTTCAGAGTAGAAATTTTGTATTATAAAAAAAATCAATTAAATTACCGTATAATGTATATTATACTCTATAAAGTGTTGACTTACTAATGTTAACGGCTCACAGCCCCGGTATTTCACTATATTTAACTTCAGGTTTAAAAAAGAAGCATAAAAAATTTTTAAAAAATTATGATATGCTGATTTTATGATATTGCTTTCATCTTGAATGCATTTTTTATAAATTTCTCAAAAGACTATTTCTAACAAGCTTTTTCTTTTAAAATAATTTATTTCAGAAGCAAAATAAACTTTAAATTAACAAAAAATTAAAGTTTGACATAAAAAGGAAATAAAATTTATTGTAAGTATTCTTGCTTATGAATATCATGCAGAAACCCCCCAAAAATTAAACGTTAGTATTTTTCAAAGATATGATAAAAAGAAGGTAATAAATACAAAACCTTAAATTATATATATATATATAATTTAAGGGTTAAAAAAATTGCGAAATGATTTAAAGAAGTTGAAAAAAATGTTCTGGTTTTGAAACTATGTTTCATTTGCTGTAGTTATTAAAATCATGTATTTTGTTAATAAAATTATTAAAATTATCACAATTTAGTATAATATAAGTTGCTGTCGACTTATATTTAAATATTAATACAAAATTGGTTGTTTTCTACTGCATTATTTATTTAAACTTTATTACTAATAGTTTCTCTGTAACGCAAAATCATAGTAGAAACAAAGTAAAAACAAGCAAAATATATTTATCGTAAAAAAAGTTTTAAGAAAAAGAAATATTTACTGAACTGTACACTATTTCACAAATTTTTAAAAGTGTTTACAAATTTATCTGGTGAAACTTACGTCCCAATGTATAGAAAAACGAGCTTGCATAAATTGTTCATAGAAAAGTAATATTGTTCACGTTTCTTTAAAACAAAAATATAAATATTTGAAAATACTGTCATGTATTCTTTTTAAAAAAAAGAAACTTAAACAGGCAGAATTATCATATATTTAATGAACATTTTTAAAGAAAAATAACTATAAAGAGTGTTGTTTTTTACTATATAACTTATTAAATCTTTCT
The DNA here is from genome assembly GCF_043381705.1 of Parasteatoda tepidariorum. NCBI lineage: Eukaryota > Metazoa > Arthropoda > Arachnida > Araneae > Theridiidae > Parasteatoda > Parasteatoda tepidariorum. Next base: position 55,002,990 of record NC_092205.1, read on the forward strand.
AGTAAATACTTATTTTAATGATTCCTATTTTATTGAAAAAAAGTATTTATTGGTCTATTAAAATTACCAAACCAATATACATTTTAAAACTTTTTCCAATTAGTGAATTGGTATAAAAAAATTACAATGCTTTTGTTTTAAAATAAATTATTTCTCTCTAAGGAAACTAAAATATATATTTTTAAACAACTTAAAATTTCTGATTTAATTTAATATTTAAAAAATTCGTATAAAGGATTTAAAATAATAACAAAAGTAATTTACTATAATCTCAATATAAAGCAATTATTAAATAATAATAATACAATTTAATTTTTCCTTACCTAAAGTTGATTGAAAGAAAACGGTGTAAACAATAATTTCACTCAACAAAATTACAGAAAGGTGCCAGTTCATTTTAGTGAATTTTTTGAATCCCTTTTTGGTGGTGATTATACTCTCACAGAAAAAGTAGTGGCAACTTTGGTTGTAGTGAATATCGCACCAGATTTCGAAACCTTTTATATTAACAGAGAGCGAAAAGAGCAGTGGCAATGATTTTGCGACTCCTTCCATGACGTCACTTTTTACTGACCATTCAGCGCCCGATTTCACACCTTCGCGGGGATTAGAAGGCCCAAAGAGGTAAAGATGAGATTGGCTAGAACTTGGGAACGTGGGATGCTTTGCCATCGCGGTTAAAGTGATTTAAAGGGTGTAATTAAAGCGTGCGAGTGTTGTGGAAGATATGCTGAAAAATGTACTAAAATGTTAAAAGTTTTAGGAAAAATTGCATTTTTTTAATGCATTTTTGGTTGCTAAGTATCTTAAAAAATATTATTTGGAATGAATAAGACTTTTATTACGTTTATTATGCTTTTACTTTTAAATTGCCTGAATAAACACAGGCTTAAAAATTAAACATTAAGATTTTTCTTTTTTTTTTCCTCTCTTCTTCTTACAGTTCGATAATATCAGTATATTAACTAAAAATTGAATCAAACAATCATTTAATTATTTAATATATTTGTTATTAAATATTTCAATTAGAAAATATTATTTACACTGAGAAAAACAGTACAGTCAAAACTACCAGAACATGGTAAATTTTGATTATTACTTTTTTTTAAAATCATTACCGAAGTTCTTCAGATAAAATTACCGAGTTCCTCGATGGTCCAATAGAATCAGAAAAAATGTAAATTTTATCATATTCTGGTAGTTTCGATCATATTTTTTACTCAGTGCAGGAAACTGAATATATGTACACTTTTACAAATTTGCGAAAGTAGTCAGATATTAAGGAACAATTTTATGCTAAAATATTATTTCTATTGACACAATTACTAATACATTATAAAATCAATGTTACATTAATTCTAGATGGCAATATTTTCTTGATTCGTGGGAAATCTTATTGTTATGATTTTTTTTTTATTTAGGCTTCAACTGTTCCCTCATTGGGAGGTGAAGACTTTTAAGTGAGCTTTAGGGACTTTAGGTTGTTAGGGATTGCTAGAAGGTCGAACAAACTATAGATGGAATTAGTTTTGACTACACATCAAAATTCCCAAATTGTTTGGTATTACGTACCTATTTACACAATATAATTCAGTATATAATATTTGCTATTAAAGCAGTAATTTGTCGTATTATTTGTTGTTAAAATTCTTTGTCTGAAATACATAGGCAATTTTATAATAACAAAAAAATACTATAACACACTCTTAAATGATTTTAACATGGATCGGTGATTTTCGTATGAATAGGAAAATTTTACCTTGCAATTTATCTAATTTTCGCCTAAAACGATAAATTCTTTATGAGGTAAAGAACCTCTGGTGAGGTTATGAACCTCTAAAATCTTAAAATAGAATTTAAAAAATAACCTTGTTTACTTTTAATGTTTTATCAAATTTTTAATTCTAGAAAATTAATTACAGGCTGGCTACTAATTACTGCGACACTTAAAAAAGTAGGAAATTATTTTAATCACTGAGTAAAACAATTTGTTTCTCACTATTCCTGTGAGTGGCTCTTTCTATAAAGGTAGATGATTTTTGCTTAAAGCGAAACATTTAGAATAAATTCAAGGATGAAATTGAAAAGTCTGATGGTTAAACAGCTTTTCGATCACCTATTTAACCCCGTAGAATCTTTAAACAATTAAAATCTCTTGGGTTTAATCGAACATTTATATATAGAACTATAAATCGATTATTGGATACTAACAAGTATAAAAATTGACCCAGATCTGTTCGTCTACGCTCAATTCGTACAAAAGAGATCTTTAAAAGAATTAGTGAAAAGATTCACAACACTCTGTTAATAAAATGGCTGCTAAAGAGAACGTGAGATGAAGAACTATGCAAATTATATTAAATGAAGACCTGGGTTTTGCCCTCATTGCTAAAGAAAAGTTTTAGGTTTGACAACTGCACAAAAATTAAAAAGATACAAAAATATAAGAAATTGCTAAGCGGACGCAGCGCCAAAAGTGTTGACAGAATATGATGTTTCTGATGGGAAAATATTTTGCACAGAGTTCTAATGCTAAGTTCTAAGTTCTGCTAAGTTCTAAGTTTGCTAAGTTCTAATGCTAAAAATAATGCTGTATATGCAGCAGCTTTTGATGATGTGCCTGAAAGTGTACGAACAGCGCAATGTTTTTAGAACATGTATTCTGTAATGGTCCTCGAAATTCATCGATAAAGGGGTAAAAATCTGTGCTGAATATTATTAAAAAGGAAGTATTGACTGCACTTTTATTGTCACATTCTGACAGATGGTATCCCAAAATCGATTGGATATTTTAGCAAGATTCTGCACCGTAAAACCGGGTCAAAACAAAACAAGCTTGGTTGCATGTCAATTGATCGAAATTTATTAAGCCAGAAGAGTGGCTCCCTGCTTCACCAGATTTGAATCCTTTAGACTATTGTGATTGGGGTATTCTAGAATCTATAAATAATGCTAAGCAGAACAGAAGTTTGGACACTCTCAGAGCTTCTTGATTGCGTGAATTCGATGGTGGTCAATTCGAATAAAGCAATTTTAAGGTAAACTTCCATACATAGTGTTAATCATAGTTTTATATTTATTATTTTCTACCAAATATCTCTACAATAAACTGATTCAATATTTGTAACATTATTTTGTAGCCACCCTTTAAATATGTGTAAACCAAATAATTTTAAGGTACTTTATATGCGAAGTTTCGTTAAAAATGTATTGAAAAAAGCTGTTAATTAATTCAATTGCTTAATTAAAAGTCATTAAAAATGCGTTTTCCGCAACAATTTGTTTTTCAAAATCAATTTGTTATTATATTTTTGTTACAAATAAGGTTTACAAGGAATTTCATTTGAAACGAATACATCAGTTAAAATTTCATAAAATCAGTTAATACATTTTTGATGCTATTTCAAGTAACATTTGTTGTAAACCTTATTTGTAACCAAAGTCTTTAAAAAATGCTACATAATTTTTAAAGATTTGTAATGCAAGGAACTTGTTTTTAATAGGATGTAAAAGTACTATATGTTAATTAACATCTGCAGCATTCTTTTTAATATTTTCATTTGAAACTTGATACATGGGTTATGCTGTATTTGCAGAGCAAACGCCTACAAGTAGGTTTCTATCATCAAAAATAATAAAAATCATTTTAGAAGTTCACGAATCCTTTTCTTTTACCTTGCATTTTATTTTAGAAAGTTTTAATTCGAAAACTTTAACTCACGAATGCCAACTGCTCCGCTTTCTGCAAAAGTTTTAATAAATTGGCAGCGAATTAAGTTTTTTAAGTTTCAAGAATTTTTAAAGAGTCACTTCGAGAGGACAGCAAAATGTTGCCTTTCATAAGGTGCTTTGAATTTTTGAAATGTAGTGGTGGAAAAATTACTTAAAACGAAAAGTAACTTAAATTTCACTACCACTAGAAAATATTTTTTAATAAGGCAGAGCAAGTTGGTATCTGTGTTAAGTATGTACTTTTTTTTTCATTTTCCATAACCACTACCCTCTTTTTAAAAATAAATCTTGAATATGTCTTTAAGTAAATTTGTTTGTTTAATTTATCTGTCTCCTCCTTTGTTTAATAATTCAAATGAATATTACAAAATACAATTTACTCAGGATTTCTTATTGTTTACTTATTAGTTATATTCTCTGATTTGATTTTGAAATATATCTGTCTTAATAATAGTTGTAATTAAAAACTCTGGTGATAGATATTGCAAATCAACCTAATGGCATTCACGAAAGATATCACTTGTTTCTCATTTCTTTTATAATATATAAAAATATATAATACTAAATTATATATTTAATTTAAACTGAAAAGTAATATATTGAACTGATTGTTATGTAAACACGTTGAACCACATGCGAGTATTTTCATCAAAATTAGAATATAAAATTTTTCCAAAATAAATATATTTTCATTATTTTGAAGGACTGGTTATAGAAGACTATCATAATATAAAAGAACTAGTATATAAAACTTTTCCAGTATTATATTGGTCATTAGATATGTTTTCATAACCTTAAGGGAATGATTACAGAAGTGTATTATAACAAAAAAGAATTAGAATATAAAAGGTTTCCAAAATAAATACATGATAATTAAGTATATTTTCATTACATTAAAGGCATTGTCATAGTGTATAATAACAAACAAATTTAGAGTCTTAAAATGGGACGAAAAATGCTGTGAATTATTTATAACTATTTTTCGAGAGGGAACGTTGAAATTTTTTAACTTTCAAAATGGGTGGTATTCCAAAAGTGGTTGGGATCCTATGATTTAAATCTTAATCCAAGTTTTGGTTATCATCTTTGGCTATCAAAAACTGTTAAATCATTTAGTGAGGCTATAATACTTGTACTCATAAATTATTATTTTTTCAACTAGATTAATATTGTTTTATGACGTGCATGTATAATAGTGTACAATGAATATATTTTCTTTGCTTGAATATATTTAATATTTTTTAAATATGTTATGTAATATAAAAACTATTTAATTTCATAATTCACTGGGATATCAGAAACTATTAAGTCATTTAGTAAGGCTATAATACTTGTTCTCATAAATTATTATTTTTAAACTAGATTAATATTGTTTTATGATGTGCATGTATAATAGTATACAATGAATGTATTTTCTTTGCTTGAATATATTTAATATTTTTTAAATATGTTATGTAATATAAAAACTATTTAATTTCATAATTCACTGGGATATCAGAAACTATTAAGTCATTTAGTAAGGCTATACTACTTGTTCTCATAAATTATTATTTTTAAACTAGATTAATATTGTTTTATGACGTGCATGTATAATATTGTACAATGAATGTATTTTCTTTGCTTGAATATATTTAATATTTTTTAAATATGTCATGTAATATAAAAACTATTTAATTTCATAATTCACCTCTTTGAAAGAAAGCAATTTTATTTCTGTACATTAAAATAGCTAGATAATACTTTCAATGACATCGTACTAGCATTATGTCTTTATTTCCTGTAACAAATAAAAAAAGAACTGAAATTTAAACAAAAATTAAAAAAAATTTTCTTCTCAACAATGAATTTATACGGACATTGTTTGTTTCACTTTTTTCAGTAAAGGGGTGCTGTTGCTTTCGGAAATACTCTCTAGAAACATAGAAAAAACTCAGACATTTTTAGTATTTTTTTCGATATTAAATAACAAAAAAGATGTTCCGCTTTTAGGGATGTTTTTCTTAATGATCTTTGTTCAAGTTTGAAACATCCTTAGATAGATATTTTTATCAAGCTTTATAAGAGACGATAATTTTTATTTATTGTTGCAATGTTTTAATTCAGAATCCATTTAATTTTTCTGTTAGTTAGACAAATATCCTTTTGTGTTATTCAATTACGCTACCAATTTTATTCTACATGCTATTCATTAATTGAAAGAGAGACTTTCTCATACAATTCGATATTAAGTTTCTTTTTGTTAGACTCACATATGAATGATCTGTTTTAATTTTTTTTATGTAATTTGAGAATTGCCTCAGGAGTTTGTATTTGTAAACATGACTTAAAATTAGTTTTAAAAAAAGATACCGAACATGTTTTAAGGAATAGGAAAAAATACAAAGAACTCAGTACTTTTTTTTAAAAGGGGGGAGAGGGCAATATTCATTGTGATTTATTTTGCATACAAAAAAAATGTGTAAATACAATAAAACATTGTAAAGTGGGGTATTAGTGTTTCGTTTTTTAAGAAAGAAATTATAATAATACCATAAGGAAGAAAATTAAAATGGCATAATAAATCAAATTTAACAGCCAGTATATAATAATTTCAGTTTTTAATAAGTTCTGGTAATGTGTTTTCATTCAAATCGAGTGATTCGAAAGAAAGTGAGTCACTAAATAGGAATTATATCGAATCAGGAAAAATTTATGCCGAAGAATAAAATGTAAACTTTAAGCTACACATAAATAAAGATAAATACGTGTAAAAGGAAAAATACTACTACTTAAACAGACATGAATTAATTAAAAATCTTTAATTAGTGTCCAAAACTTAACGGAAGAATGCAGAAGAAAATCTCTAAAACAAGTTACAACAAGGAAAAAGAGGTTGGAGAATAGAAGAATAGAAACAAGCATGAACAATGTAATTTATAAAAAGGGGACAGAAAAAGTTGTAGTGATAGATTGAGATAGGTAGATGCATAAATTAAAAGTACAAACTGTTTCTAAACATTAGGAAAAAAGTGGTAACAAAAAAGTACTTTAACAAATAAATTGTAAAGAATTATTCATTTACATTTTTAGAAATTTTCTAAATATAAAATGACTCTTAGGAACGTAGTTTCTAGTGGCTGAGGAATAGTGTTGAAAGATTTTAGAAAAAGGAAACTCAAATCTTTGATAAGAAGTCCAATTATGCAGGGAAATGGGTAAACGTTTATTATTCAAATTTCACGAAAACCTTTCGTGGTCCCTTATAGTCATGTTTTTTATAAGTAGTACCTGTAAACAACATGAAATACAAATATTATGAGAAAAAGGAACATTAGGAATGTTATCAACAATGATTTCCAGAAGTCTAGAGAATCAATTGATATTATGATTTTAAAGATGTAATTTTTTTCCTTCATTTAATTGAAATAATTGAGGACCTTATCCCCTACTCCGTCACACCTGTTTCTTTTGTCCCCTTTTTAGTTAGATTACCTTGTTTTAGTTTGTTTTAATTCCTCTATTAGTCGAACCTCTTTTCGTGACTTAACTTGTTTTTTGCAGTTTTCCTTTGGATCTTAGTGTTTCTATTTTTTATTTTATATTTCATTGAAAATATATTACCTTTATGACATAACCAAAACTGTGTTTGTTTATGTGGAGTTATCTGTTCTTTTTATGTTTCCTAGCTTTATTAATTGCAGGATACATTACAACATAAGCAACGCATACAAATATTGAATGTTTATTTACTCATTCATAATAATTTTCAAAAATTCTGTTTTTAGAAACACTTAATATTGTCTTTTCATCAAACTTATTTACATTTATTTATTTATTTATTTATGAAAAAAAATATAAACAAGTTAAAGATAAATCAAATTTACTTATGATCTAAAAATTGTTGAAATTTACCCCAATGTTACAATTGAGCTAAATAGAATTATATTATTTTACTGCAATCTTAATATTGTTCTATATAGAATCATATTTTACTTCAATCATAATTTACTTACTTCAATTTCAATATTGTGTTAATTATATTATATTTATTTACTACTAATATTGCGCAAAACAGAATAATTTTATCTCACTTTTTAAACTTATTTACGTTAAATGAAAGTTCAACTTTAACGAAGGCATCATTCAATTTAATATCTTATTAAGGTTACAGCAAGTTTGCATCAGACAATGGTTCTGACCAACTTTTCTAATAAAGTAGGGTACCAAGAATTAATTTGAGATAGATTTAATGAAGGCTGGATTTCCTTTAGTTTTCGTGTTAACACCCGAAAGACGGATGGAGTCCAATTGACCTCCCTTGTATTTTTCTGCTCTGTAGTTAAAAGAAAAATATCTTACTTGCGTTGAGTATTTCTGATTTTTTTATGAGTTTACCCAATTTTAGTGCTCATTTGATTATTCATGTGTTAGCATCATAGTAACGCATAAATAGAACCTTATGCCTAGAATTACGGGAAGGGCAAGAGTGGCATCTTCGTTATTTTGGTAGGTATCCCATACCCCCAGGCAGGTTTAGGTGTAAGGTACCCTTTGGTAAGTATAAGTTGACCAAATTTGATTAAAAAACAGGGATCTTTTAACATGTCTATAATTATTATTTATAATGAAAATGAGACTCATTTATATAAGAAATTAATGCATAAGTTTATTTGTAGGAGTCTTTCAGCATGTCTGTAATTATTATTTATAGAGAAAAGGAGATTTATTTACATAAAAACTAATGCATAAGTTTATTTGAAGGAATCTTTCAACATGTCCATAATTGTTTATTGAGAAAAGGAGATTCATTCATATAAGAAACTAATGAATCAGTTTATTTGAAGAAATCTTTCAGCTTGTCCATAATTATTATTTATAGAGAAAAGGAGACTCATTTATATAAGAAACTAATGCATAAGTTTATTTGAAGGAATCTTTCAACATGTCCATAATTATTATTTATAGAGAAAAAGAGACTCATTTATATTAAAAAACTAATGCATAAGTTTAATTAAAAAATCAGTGATCCATTTTATCAATCATTTTTGTTCCGTTTTATTTAATTAATTGTGACGATAATTATTAAATTAATTAGGACGATATCTTAATATTTTGAATGTCTAATTAATTTCCACACAAATAATCTAGGAAAGGCAGTACTGATTCCTTCAATTTTTTTAAGTAAGCAAGAAATGTTTACTCTGCCTAGTGTTTATAAATTACACTTATAAATTTATTAACAGAAATACTGAAAAAATTAAAGATAAATTATTCATTTTACGAAAACAAATGCCTTTTGTCAGTAGAAACTTCATCTTAAAGTAAGTAACATAAATATTTCCATAATGGAATTGCATTAGTGTTTTAGTTTTAGTTGGCAAAAAATACCTCTTAAGCTTTTATGCTTCCATTAAATATCTATTTTATTTATTTATCTATTAATTACACTACTCCCTATAGAATCAATAAAACTAATCAACACTTTTTGATCAGTAAAATGTATCGTAATGAAATTTACTATAAGAGTGCAAATAATTATATGATGTCAAAAGTGAAGTTAAAGTTTTGACTTCAGTTGAAGCACTCAAAACATTAGGTATTTAGCAAGCAAAAAACTCTATACTCCTAAAATAGCTCGAAAACGGTGCAACAGCGAGATTTATTTGAATGGTATTAAGATGTAATAAATTAATCATGTTAAATCAGGTGTAACACATAAGAGTGTTTTTTTTTCCTTAGCTTAATTTGGAATAAAGATTATATTTTAGGGATGTTTGGACCAATTTAGTAACAGGTTTATTTTTACAGTAATTCCAAAACTTTACTTCAGAATTATAAGTAAATTATATTGCACCACGTAAAATAGTAGTATTTATTTATTTGCTCAATCTAAAAGGAAAAACAAATTCCAAAAAATTCATAGGAATATGCACTGCAAAAACTTCAGAATCAAATTATGGTATAAAAATGCATCAGCGGTAAAATCCTTTTTACCGTGAAATTCATTTTTACAGTAAAATGCTATACCGTAATTTTCACAGTAATATTTATTTAAATAGTTATTCATTGATTTTGTTGTAATTATTGAAGTAAAAGTTATGGTATATCAGATATTTTGTTCGGTAACATGTCCCGGTAAAAAAGGATTTTATGGAAAAAAGTAACTGTATCTTGAACGCCATTAACTTTTTACAGTAATTTGATCCAGAATTTATACAGTGTACTTTGAAACAACTCTACAATACTCGAAACAATGCTACAAAATTAAAAAGGATGTAACAATGCTATAAAACAAGAAATAAACAAATGCTACCTCATTTTATATGTCTCAAATGTATATTTATCATGATAATTGTCATATTTAGCTGTTAAGACTTTACAATTTAAATATTTCTTGTATTCGTGCACATATAAACCTAAATTTTAATTATAAAACAAATGAAGGATATGTACTTTTTATCGTATAATAATCTAGAAATTTTTATCGTGTGCGATTATTCCCCGTTATTATTAGAATTAGAATAATTATTATTAGAATAATTTCCCCGAGACGAGATAAATAAATGAAATAAAATAAATAAGTAACTAAAAATAAGTAAATGAATAAATAAATAAAAATAAATAAATAAATAAATAAAAATAAACAAGCACTTTTTTATAAGTTTTATGTTCGTTTCCTAAAATTACTATTGCTATTTTTGTGTTTTAAATACTTTTAATCATTTATTTTGTATCTTTGTTTAAACAGACTTAACGCATAGAATAAACTCAACCTTGCTTTATTTAAAAATGTCATATGGTTTGTCTGCAGCTCTTGAAATTAAAAGTAACTTTAAACTACTTCGAGAAAACTACTGTCACGTTACATGTTGATAATTCTCAAAGAAAATTATGTCTTCGTATTTTGCATTTTTAACATTAATGAAGAATAAAATTAATCTGTCAGAAGAGATGAGATCTGCAGTAGTATTTCTTTTCTGGAACTTTCATCATCTTAGAAAGAAAATTCTTTTGAAAAAAAGGTAGTTGATAATTCTAGTTTAAAGTTTATGTTCTATAGTTTGTTCTCGTTTTTTAATGGAAAAATTTAAATTATTTTTTAATAGAATCATTATTAAAAATGTTTTCATAGAAGCCATTTCAATATAGGTTCTTTGAATTCCTTTCAGACACATGAAATCTTTAAGAGATATGAATCTAAAAATTAAATGATACTAAATAGCTAAAAAAAATTTATTACCACTAATCGCATGACAATAATCCAATAATTTGTGAGTAAATAAACAAAGCTACATAATGCTGCAAAAATGTGCCATAAACAAGAACAAATTAATTTTGTTGATGCAGATTTTCGAACTTTTCTTCCATGCTTCATCCAAAAATATGAAGACTGATTGTGAAAATTAAAATATTATGATCATTAAAATAGGACACTTATTCTGAGAAATAGCTAACGTCCAGTGTCCCATAACAATTGTTTTATATTATTTCTTCATTATCAAATAATTTTTCACCACAAGGAACAATCAACAACATTTAGGGGATCTGTAATTAATGAATAAACATATACTCTCATAAGAAAGAAGTAAAAAAAGTCACGTTAATATATACATATATTAACGTAACTAACTCATTCTTTTTTTTACTTTTTTCTTAGAGTATATATTCATTCATTAATTTCAGTTTATTTTCTTGTTAAGAGTAAATGTTTTTGCAATCTAGAACGAAATTTCTTCTTTGGTTTTGTGATGGAGGAAATGGATTAGATATAAACCCTGATTATGGAAGATTCAACAGATCTATCTGCAAGATCATTTACAAAAAGATCATTATTTGAATTAGCAGAATTTCTTTAATAAATTTAACGAATATTTTCTAAACCTGAAAAAATTAATGACGATTTTGATATAATTAAGTTTTTAATTTTCTAAAATGACTTGAAGAAATATCACCTAAAAATATGCAAGAAATTAACCTTTATAATAAGACTCATATACAAATTTGAAATTATATATTGACTAATAACTCTACATTATTGAGCTGTTGAAAATCACCACTAATTCTTCTAAGATTATTAGAAATTCATGAATTTCAGCAATAATTTCATCCTAATAAAGTTTCTAAACACCTCTGATGCATATGGAATTACTAATTACTGAAATAGCTTCACATAAGATCACTTAAAAATGAACAAGTAATTCACCTTTATGAGATTTATTTGTTGAAGTTTAAAAGTATTTTCTAGCAATGTTGTATTAGTGAGCTGTTAAATATTCAACGTAACAAAAACATTTCATGAGTTTATACGACAATCTTTTAAAGGTAATAAAAAATTTTGTTACTCATGGTATAAAAAATAAAATAAAATATGGCTTAGCTTACAAGTTTCAGAAAATTAAATAGTAAAGAAAAATGTTTATAGATTAAATGAATCGTAATTCCAAATTGAAGAAAATGCTTATACGAAATAAAAGTCATTTTTGCAGTTTCAAAGTTTACATTACTTCAGATGATTTTTTTTTCTGTTTTTGCTTTTTTTACGAAATACCATTTTTAAAGTCGCATCTTTAGAAAGTAAAGATAGTGCATTAAAAGATCGCACAATTAAACTTAATTCACCGTAAAAAGCAATTTCTGAAATCAAACTTAATGTTTTTTTTAGGATGCAACTGAAATAACGTTAGTTTTTTGTTTCAAGCCAACACCAATTATTTCATTTTTAAATTAGAAAAATTAAAGCAATCCTTTTGAATGAGTATTATATTCTTTTGATAGAAGAAGTAGTCTTTAATTTTAAACTAATTTCAAAACTCAAAGATTTTTTTAAATAAATGCTTAAATATTTCTTTTTTATGGTTACAAGTACTGGAATATGGAAAAAATTATCGTGATCCTCACTCTAAAATTTTTACAGAAGAGATTTGGTGGTGATTTTGATAAAATTAGCAATATTGTTTTAGAATGTATGTTAAAATTTAGTAAGTAAGGTAAAATTCAGTAATTTTATCATGATACCTCAGAAACTATTTATACGCTTGAATTTAATTTTCAGTTTTGTACTTTTTACCAAATGTGCGGTAATAAGAACATCAATTTTGAAAACCAGAATTTCCGGTGAAACGTTACCATATGAATGGAAAAATTGCCAAATAAATAGTTCAAATACCGTATACATTAACTGTATTGCTAGAAGTATGGTTTTTTTTTCAACCATAAATTTCTTTAGCATACAGTACTGAATTTTAAACAGTGTGAAAAACTAGAATGTAAACTGTTTTTAAACTTCATGACTTTGAAAGTTAAAATCTTAAATGTATGTTTTACTCTCATATTATTTACTATCATATAGTCAAAATTTTGTTTAACATCCTCTGTTATTTTATTTTGTGATAATTATACTAGACATTGCCGTAATTTGAAGAGAAATTTAATGATAACCATCACCCATCCTCTTATTGATTTCAAAGTTGACTGTTTTTTCATTATTATTTCAGTATCCCTATAAACGCATTCCTAATTCCGAAATCTCGGAGACGATGTTACGAGTCCCAAAATACTTTTTCTCCCAACGAAAAAGATCCTCGTGGTAATTTATTTTTTTCGTACCACGGTTGAAGCCATAAATCGTTCAAAATGAAACTTTTAAATTTATAGCGACCCAGAAATCTCCCAAATCAACCGTCTACTGCTATGATAGTGTGTTTGATTTTCCTACTTTTATGACCCGAGATTTTGATAATGTGGGGACTATATTTACATGGATTTGTAGACGCTCGTATTTCGGGATAAACCAACCGGAACTGCGATGTTTTCTCTAATAAATTGGTTGCACAATGTAAACAGATGAAACCAAATACTTTCACACTTTTATATTTGGATAAATAAATTTTGAAATGTGCCTTTTTTAAAGTATTTCCTTAATGCATTTGCAATTTTTTTTAGTTTCAGAAATTTAATTATAATTTAGAAATTTTTAAACGGAAATATTTTAACATACTTAATACAATTCGCTTTGTACTAAAGTAAATTAAGAGCAAAAAAAAAAAAATAAGTAACTAATTATTATTTTAATTTTACTCGTTTATTATTACCAGAAACGCTTGGAAAACTTTTGGTAAAATTGCTGTACTCTATGGTAGTAATTTTTCTGGCAGTAAACAAGAAACCAACAAACATAATTTTGGTTAATAAAGCTGAAATATAAGCTATTTAAACCATTAATTTGGTAATTTTTTATTCCTATGGTAACGATTTACAGGAAATTCTTCTTTTTAAAATTATAGTTCTCTTTACCCAACGTTTAGTAAAAAATATACAAAACTTAAAAATACATTTAACCGAATAAGTAGATTTCATGTTTTTGTCTATGGTATCATGATTATAAATATACGTATATTTCTTATGTTATAGTTAGTTTTATCAAAATTTCATAAGAAATGAGCTCCGATAAAAATAACCGAGCTCTTTAGTGTTCCCATAGAGGTAGATTTGGCAACGTGGTAAATTTTACCATATTCTGGTTGTTTTGACTCTACTTTTTTCTAAGTGAAGAAAATATATAAAGTCGATTTAATGCTTAGAAAACATTTTTTTAAATAATTATTTTCTGAATAGCACTTTAAATTTCAGTTTCTTAGAGTAAACGAACAAATTCATTTACTTTTTAAATTTTATAAATAGATAGTAGATTTAATGCATGCGACTTTGTTGAAGCTTGGTTTCGTTTAATAACAAGAAAAATATATATTATATTTCGTAATTGCCAGAATCTAAAAATTCGAATAATGATTTTTTTTATATCTAAAAATTCTTCTTTTTTAATCTAAAATGGTACATTATTTTTCAAAATAAAACTTTAAAAAAGTAATTCCAGAGTATTTTTTGCATTATTTTGAAAGTAAATATACCTTTAATCAAATTTAAAGGAATTATAAGGTTCGCTTTTTAACTTCGAAAATAATATTCCTTTTGAATGCCTGGATAATTTTATAACTATAATTTTATAACTCTCAACTTTGCCCCTTAAAATTTAGCAAATAAAATCAAAACATATTTTTGCAATTTAAAAAATCGCGTCATTAATTAATGACACCAAAATCAAATGTTTTACACAAGAAAAATATAAGTTATGCAAAGTTGCAGTCTGCATAAGCATTTTGCATAAAGTTCTGAGAAGCGATCTCATACTATAAGTTGATTAATTTTTTAAATTGAAAAAAAAATAATTTTGTAAATATCATATTTTTAAAGCTACCTTTTTTTAATAAATATTACCAAGAGGTTTTTTTTAAATATTTTCACTCAGTAATTTATTAACGTAAAATCCCTTTAATTTTAAAATTGAATTTCAATTGATACAAAATTTATCTTTTATTAAACATATTTTTTAATATAAATTATATAATGAATTTATCTAAATTCTATAATGTATTTATCTAAATTATTCAATTTATGTTTTAACTCCAAACATAATCTTCCTCTAATAGTGCAAAAATTTGTTTAGTAATTATCTCAAAATTCTTTTACAGTTTGCTCTAAAAATCAGAACTTAAATTTGTTATTTAATAAGTCCTGTGTGTTCTAATTAGTGGCAACAAGATAAAAAGGATTACTTAAAAAATACGCATTCCCTAAATCTACAGCATAAAAAAACGATTGTTTTACTTTTGCATAAAGCTCTGAGATGTGACCTCATAATACCCAAAGCGAAATGCGGTTAAACACCTTTGCTAATGAAATTTTCTTTCCTTGAATTTCTTAATATGTGGTAATTTTGTACTGAACGCGATTAAAAGTATTGTTAGGGTGAAAGCGCTTGATATAGAAAGATTTTCAAGATAAAAAATATTTATACAGTATTATTTTAAAAAAAGACAGGGTACACAATACTTAAGGAATAATGTGATTTTTGTTTTATTTGAAAATTAAGACAATGAATAATCCTACGAATAGTAAAAAAAATCATCTTTTCACCTTAATTATGATACGAGATGAGATTTGGTTTCTTTATCCCTTGTATTGAATTTAAAGAGAAGCTAAGACATTGAAAGTTCTTTTCGTATGATAATTTGTTCTGCATTTTCCCCAAAATTTATCGACATATACCTCGAAACCTATTAAAAATTATTATGATTAAAATATATTTAAAAAATATTTTGAACAATAGCATAAAAATAAAACATGAACATTTAGTGTTAAATATTTTTTTTAAAAGCAATACATTAATTTTAAAGATTTCGTCTCCTGCAATATTAAGAAGCATAAATGTTACTTCGCCATTTGCAAATTCAAGGCTTTAAAGTTTTTACGAAAGTTTCCTTTTTCTTGTATTCGTTCTTATCAAGCATATCTTATTTCATGAATAACTATGGAGTAGTTGTTTGAAAAACATTCGAATTGCACCATACCATAGTAAAAAAAATAGCCCCAGAAACATTGGTAGCACAATACTATTAAATAAAGGATTTCAGGAGGAGCATTTGACTGAGAAGTATAATTTAATGTCCCGCCATTGAGTACTTTGTCTGGAAGAAGTAAGAAGGAATTTTTTTATGTCAACGTCTGAGCATTTAGTATATGCTAATTTTGAATCTGTATTTTTAGAAGGAACTCAAACCACCCGAATAGAAGAGCAATTAGAAAATATGTCATGGATGTAGAATCAACATCAGTAATAACACTGTCATTGGTAGACATGTTGATTCATCTTCCATTGCAAATTAATCAGGTCATCGTTTAAAATTGCAAAATACATTATGCTTCAAGGCGCTAAGTAAAGCCATAAAGCATTCATCACAATTTTAAAGAAATACTATCGTTGTTCTTTTTTGCATAAAAAACGATGCTTTTGTTATAAATATAGAACATTAGTTTGCCAGAGCATGGCTCTTTGGTTAGCAGTTTTCCGTTCTTTGCTAGCTCCATTTTTTTACTAATTCATGTTTAGTCAGGGTCGTGAAAGTGAAAAGGGTACAAAGTGTCAAAGGAAAAAAGAAAGAAAAAAATACAGTTTTGTGAAATGAAAGAGCTGAAAAAGTGATCATGATCGTATTTTCGAATATTTTAAAATAAGTTATTCGAGGCTATTAAAATAAGTTATTCGAAAATAAGTTATTAAATGTTTTGAACGGTGGACATAAAATGAGAAATAGGCATAAAAAGAGAAATTTTCAGTGATTTTAAAATTTTTAATTTAATTTCGCCAGATTGCCAATTTTCTACAAAGGGTGAATTTTGTTTATAATATTTAAGTTAATTGTCAGTGTTTAAGTCATTATAATTTTTTTACAGCAAGATAATACGTAGATTAAAATTAAAGCTTAGAGATTCAGGCCTCATGCTGCAGCTTTTTCACGATCAGTACCAAAGAAGTAGCAAAAAATATCCTTAAAACATAACATTTATATAGTAACCTTAGCAATAAATTTATCTCTATTTATTCCATCATAAAAGAAGAAAAAGTTGAGCATATAAGACATAGACACATGTTTTACCATCACTATGGAAGTAAATTAAAGAAAAATTAAAATAATGAAAAATTAATCAAATCATTATTTTAATTAATAAGGGTCTTATGAACTTGAAACAAAACAAATAACTAAACTACTAAACTCAGTGGCGCAACAGCCCATGGAGGGCCAAGGCCTACTGTGCCCATCTCAGTTTTCTTGACCTTGGGCTCTGAGGGGCAGGAGCAGATGTTCCGGTCAGGTGGTCAGCCGAACGCAGAACCCCCCAGTGTTTAGTTCCCAAGCATTTATCGACCCACTGAAGGGATGAAAGACTGAGTCAACCTTGCCCGGCCCAAGGATCGAACCCAGGACCTGTGGCATGGGAGCGCGAAGCGCTACCACTCAGCCACTGGGCGTCAATCATATAACTAAACCTCTAACAAAAATTCTCCAATTAAAAAAGACAACTAAAAGTAATAAAAAAATCATGAAATCATTATCTGAACTAATGATTTAGAAAGTTTATGGTTTTAATTAAATGTTACAAAGTTGATTAAATGCACTTCAAAAATTAGAATACTAAAATCTATTGAATACTTATTCAATCAAATACACAAAACTCACAAAATAATTTTGGTTTTTTTCTTTTACTGAATAGTTTCCACTGAATAGCTGAGAACGAATTTTCGTCAAATTGAAAAAAATCACTAACCTCACTTGTTTGAGAAATCGAATTTGGTTAAAAATATCACGCTTGTCTCACATATTGATTACAATAATTAATAAAAAAATACAACATAGAGAATAAAAGAAATTTGAGTGAATGCTTACTCAATCATTGCTAAGTACTGAAAGTGGAAAACCTGTTTGCCAACCAACCACACTTAATCCTGTACCATTTTGTTTTACGATGCAAGTAATTTCGGTTCATATAAGCATGAGGAATATTTAACAGGCTGCATTGAGATGATACTCGGGTGAAAAAATGTTCAATTAATATGAAAAAATTTCAATTAATATGATGAAGTATGAAAAAATTTGGTAATTATTTCATATTTCATCAAAAAATTGCTTGATTTCCTGACTAAATGATTTTAAAAAAATAGAGAAAACACAGCTCAATGATTGCTGAACTGTCAAAATTTTTTGTTTCTTTGAGTTTTTAGTAATAACTTAGAAACTTCATTTTTTTTCTTTAAACTCATTAAAAACAAAGCAAACTATTTTCTTAAATTCTCCTTATTTCTCTCAGTTTAGTTTGAAACATAACATTAAAAAGATACATAATTAAAAACTATGTTTTCAAGACAATTCTTTCTAAGTGTTTTACGTAGGCGAACGGATATGATGCAGAATTTTTAAAAATTCATTAATCTTACAGTTTGATTATGAATCAAAAAAGTTTAATTTGAAATGGCATTCCGAAACCTTTAGCTCAATTCGTATGTGTCACACTGGTGAAAAAATTCTAAAACTCGTAATTTTAAAGTTTTCGTGTTTCTGAAGACAAACCAATTACGGAAAAATCATCGTAATTATGTTCCTTTCATCCGTTGTTTAAAATAAATGATGTTATAATCTTTTCGATTCAACATTTCTAAGAAATTTTTAAATTTTATTTTCTTAAAACATATTTAATGAGATTTTGTAGTTCACACGCGAATAAATATGAGGTACGCTATTTGATTTAAAGTTTTTTAGAAGTGGTAATAAAAATGAATAGAAAATCAATTAAATTTCTTAAACTAATTATCTTTGTTTCGCTTTTTTATAACAATGAAACAGATGAAATACATTAATTTTATAACAAGTTAATATACATGTAACTTCTTGATTAATAACTATTGACATTTTGACAAATTTATAACGTTGCATTTACAATTTCTATTAACTTTCTAAAGAACTGTAAACTATTAAATTATAACAGCTTGAAAAGAACTTTATTTTTTAAAGAAATTCTTACTCTTAGTTTTTATCGTATTAAAATATTCCGATTGGTAGTTCATTCAACAAATAACAGATTTAATAAAGAGTATTACAGTTTATTTTACAGAGTTAGTGGCTATCGCTGAAATATCAGACTGTTAAAACCAGTTCAATTTTCGCAGTTTTCTTTTTAGTTATTATTTAAACTTCTGCAACTAAAAAAACTCGTTAAATTTTTTCTACGAAATGAGCCTACTGAATCATATCAATGCATACAAGTTTTTTTTTAAAATTCTTCTTTAACTTTCTGTTAAGATTTTCTGTAAATAGAATGTTTTAATTTTTTAAAAAAAATTCTGATTCTTGATGTTCATTGCATTAAAATATTCATACTGGTAATTCAATCAACAAATAACAGATGTAATAAAGAGTACCACAATTCATTTTAATCAGTTATTGGCTATCGCTAAAATATGCGACTGTTAGAATGGGTTCCATGAAAGCATTTTATTTTTAAATTCTAATTTAAACTTCTGTAACTAAAAAAACTCCTTAAATACTTTCTGCGGTGTGTGCCTGCCAGAACCCATGTGTACATGTTCTTATAATTCTTCTATAACCCTTTGTTACTATAAAAGCTTTTTCAATGTTTCTTAAAATATGTATTTGTCAAAATCAGTTCGATATATACTAGTTTTATTTAAATTTTATTTAACCTTATGCTACTATAGAATTCGCAATTTTTTTTTACGTATATGTCTGCCAAAATCAGTTTAATACACTCTAAAACAAAAAAAATCGACACACCAGGAAGCAATCATCCGATTGCTTTGAAATTTCGTATGCATGAATGTTTTGACTCGATCAGGCTGGGATGATGCCGACTGGGGACGTATAGTCTTTAGCGTGTTTGGAGACGCACAGGACAGAGGGGGGATCCTGCCTTCACTATTGCACGCCACACCGGCCCTCAACAAGGCATTATGGTCTGGGGTGCCATTTCCTTTACAGCTGGACCCCTTTGGTCGTCATTAGAGGTACATTTACTGCACAGCGGTACGTCGACGACATCCTAAGACCTGTTTTGCTACCGTTCCTTTTGCAGCGCCCTGGGCTGGTTTTTCAGCAGGACAATGCCAGACCACATACGGCACGTGTTGCTATGAACTGTCTGCAAGCTTGTCAAACTCTTCCTTGGCCTGCCAGATCACCAGATCTCTCTCCCATCGAGCATGTCTGGGATATGATGGGAAGGCGATTGCATCTGGCACGGAATGTTGATGACCTCGTTCGACAATTGGATCGAATTTGGCAGGAAATACCGCAAGAGACCATCCGGGAGCTTTATCGGTCTATGCCACGCCGTGTGGCAGCTTGTATCCAGGCTTGAGGCGGGTCAACACCTTATTGGACTTGTTACTGTAACTCTGCAATAAATTATTTAATTGTTCTGAAATTTTAATAATTTACTTTTCTGTACATTGTCCTCCTATCCACCAATTTTTGTTTTAATCGGACAACTCCTTCTTGGTGCGTCGATTTTTCTGTTATAGAGTGCATATAGAATTTTTTTTCAATTTTTGTTTTTTTTTATTTTACCTTGTTTTACTATTAAAAATCATGAAATGTTTTTTTAAAGTATGTGCCTGTCAAAATCAGTTCCATATATACAGTTTTTTTTAAAATTCTTATTTTTCCCATTATAAACCAAGCAACCTACTATACGAAAAAACTGCACAAAACTACCTGCTGTTTACTATACCAAATGCCTACTATGCCTACTATTTCTTTTCAATTTTAAAGAAAATAGTTTATTCTTGGGAGTCCTTCTTTTAGTTGGTGATTTGAAAATATGCAATTATAATTATATATGAAAATAAGCAAAGAACCAGTCACAAAAAAGCAAATAAAACTTGCGGTAACCTGAAAGTGACGTCATTAAATAAAAAAAGGCATAGAATATCTTGGTGGACAGAAACGGGGTTTAAACAAAACTGAACGAAAATTATTGACAAACCAAGGATTCCCTCCGATTCTTAACATGGTTTATCGAAGATTTTTCACCAAGAAAAATAAAAAGGCTGCAGTTCAAGTGCCTTACACTTGGATCTAAGCGATTACATAATAATAAATTCAATATGCCATCTTGTCGTTAAGAATTATCTGGGCAAATAACTTAAATTTTTTAAGAGTTATTAAACTTTTTTTTTAAAAAATCCCCAATTTGATGAAATTTTTTCACTTAGAATAAAATTATCAAAATAAAAGATTTTTTTTACATTTTTTGCAAATTTTTGTGAGCTTAGATAATATCCCATTCGCTTTTCATTTTCCCAAAATAGTATCTTTTCTTCATATTGACGATTTGCGCCATTTTCAGAATAAGCATAGAGAGTGTGGCGAAGTATAGATTTAACTTGACCTAACATCTATAAGTTACTTTTGTATACTCACAGAAGTATAAAAATAGCGTATTATTCGCCATTTAACTTAAAACCTTTAATTTTGAATAAGATTTCAACTCGAAATAAGATTGTTGAAGAATATTATTTTACATTTTAATAAAATATGACAAGAATAGCACAACTATAAAAGTAAGTTAAAAAAAATAGTAGAATAGCTAAAAATACTTGGTAATAACTTCGACAAATATATATGAAATATTTCTGCATTCAAGACAGAACCGAATAAATAGAACAGAATTTATTTCATACGGAACAAATCGTTAATTTACTGTTAAGTACCATAATTACTTTATTTATTTTAGGGCGATGACAACTAAAAATTTCCAGTCCTTCTTTGTTAATTAAATATCTCATTATATCATTTTTCTATCCAGAAGCATTGCACCGATAACTATGTGAACGGTTTACTACAACTATATTTGTAGATTTGTAGATATGACATATCATAAGTGCAGAAGATGCAGGGTTCAATGCATTTTTGACTCAAACTTTTAAAGATATTAATAGTAATGCATAATTATTCTTTTTTATTATTTTAATTTTCTTTTTGTTCTCAGCATAAATTTTTATAAAAAAGTTTTCTAATATTACATTAAAAATAAAAAAATTCAAATTTATTGATTGTTTTACCTTAACTTTTTATGTACTAAACTTTCTTTCGAAATTGATATCTGAAACATAGAGTGTTCGCTTCAGTTTTAATATTGAAAGGTTATTTAATGCCTTCTTATCTTTTCACGCTTGCAATGCCTTTAAATGTTTAATGGCGCATTGATAAACGCGTCACCTTAAAGTGCCTGTGATATGACTTTTTTTTTAACGTGATCCCTAATATCAAGTTTATTTTATCCAAATTAATATATATTTTTTAAATTTCGATTTTGTTCTTATTTTTTATTTATTTATTTTTATTTATAATTTTTTTTTACTCTTGAAAGTCTTAGCAGCTGTTATGCTTGTAATTGTTGTCTTAAAACATTTGTATTTTAAACTTTCGTATATTTCAATGCATTAATAAAATAAAAATAGTGTTTTGTATCCCATGTTCTAAAGATTTTATCAATTTCATTCTTTCTTTTTCTCAAGATTTTTTGATCTTTTTCTCACTAGCAAGATTTTCAATAAAATTTTGATCTTTTTCAGACTAGCAAGATTTTCAATAAAATTTTGATCTTTTTCAGACTAGCAAAATTTTCCGTAAAATTTTGATCTTCTTCAGACTAGCAAGATTTTCAATAAAATTTCGATCTTTTTCAGACTAGCAAGATTTTTAATAAAATTTTGATCTTTTTCAGACTAGCAAAATTTTCAATAAAATTTTGATCTTTTTCAGACTAGCAAGATTTTCAAAAAAATTTTGTACCACATTTAGGATCTACCCATGAAAGATTATAAAAAAAGATTTATTAAGCATTAAATTAAATAAATCTAATATTTAGTTTTAATAATAAGAAAATCATAAAAATAATTGGCTTTGTTGATTTTAATTATCTTACTGTTTACATCCATTTACTTAAATTATTTTAAGAACAAAACTTCAAAAGTTAAATTTAACTACACTTCCAAAATAAATGTTCACATAAAATTTTTCTATAATGAAAGTTTTGCTAAATGAAAATTTTTCTATAATATTTAGTTTTAATAATAAGAAAATCATAAAAATAATTGGCTTTGTTGATTTTAATTATCTTACTGTTTACATCCATTTACTTAAATTATTTTAAGAACAAAACTTCAAAAGTTAAATTTAACTACACTTCCAAAATAAATGTTCACAAAAAATTTTTCTATAATGAAAGTTAACGCTGCGAAAACTTTTAAAAAATTAAAGTAAACGTATTTTAACAATAAATGCATGGCATAGAGTCCTCTATTATATTAATCAAGAAGTAGAAATATACTGGTACAATATCTATTTCCAATAATGATATAAGTTCAATTTCCAATGATTTTGTAGACTTGACTCCTTAATAGCAAAGTGACATTTTTTTTCTTTTTCTCTGAAAAAAAAATATGATATAATTATCATATCAACGACACTTTTCCTATAGAATATGAATAATAAAATATTTGATAAATTAAATAAAAAAGTATATAATTTTAATAGTATGCAATCATTTTCTAGACTTTAGTCTCCACTCATAAAATAAAATTTTCATTCCTTTTCTTTCGAAAATGTGATATCATAGATCAATATCAACGATGTCGTTGATAATGATATAATTGATATTGATATAATTGATATTGATAACAATATTGAAGTTGATCTATTTATTAATATCAATATCGTTGATATGAATATGATATATATATATCATATCAATGATACTCTTCCCAACAAAATATGACTAATAAAAATCTTTGATAACTCAAACAAGCCCAAATATATAATTTTAATATCGATAGGGGAGAGGGGGGTCAATTGTAACAGGGTACGATTGTAACGGAGCAAAATTTTCGAGTGTCGGGTTCTAGATTTGGTTCCTAGGTGGCGCATAAGGTGCATTTAATAAATCTACTTGTACACCCCTGCTGGCAACCATTTTTATGTACTTTTGAAAGAGTTACATCACAAAAGATATTTTCACGCTACGCAAGTCCTTTTTCGGTATTAGAATATTATATTGTAACAAAGTAATTTTGCTTAAACAAATAAAAATTATTAACCGAATATGTAAGTGGACACCTAAATTAACATTTAAAAAAATATTAGTTTTGTTAATTAACTAGCATTGTTTTTAACAAATGAAGCTGAAATGGCGTCTTGGGGACAATTGTAACAATAAGTAAAGGGACGATTGTAACAGCTGAAAATAAAATTCATAATTTCAATTGCAATTGTTTAACCCCTTAGGTCCCATTTCTTATGTTTACAAACCATTACTTAACTCTTTAAGAAACACCAATAGTTTCCTATATCATTTATATTATGTTGCATGTGCATTATTTTATTTGTCACCTTTCACAGCATAAATTAAAATTTTTAAACCCTTAAAGTTAAAAGTTTAACCCTTTAGGTCTCTGCTCATTATTATTTTTACTCCTAAAATATCACTACCATTTTGATCAACAAGAAAATATATCACAACTATGATAATATGTACAATTAACTATGTTTTAGCTGAATTTATGAACTGTTACAATTGACCCCGTAAGTGGGGACAATCGTAACAAGTGCACGACTGTTAAAAATTGTTAATAACTAATAAAATAACATTTGAAATAAGGTATTTATTTTTTTTCTAGTAGAAGATAGTTTACTTTACTCGTCTGTCAATTAATACTAATAATATATTGGATTTTTTGTTAGCTAAAAATAGTTAAGTAGAATATGTTACAATTGACACAACTCTCCCCTATACTTTTGGGTTTTTCTTTCTTTTTTGCATTTGCATTTGCTCGATTAATCCTATTATTTTGTTCACATTCAAATTGTATATTATTTGAAAAAATCAACATCAAAATCTCTTTGAGACTATAACTCTGCATCAAGATTTTAAAACGTCCTTAAAAATTCATAAGATTTGCCTTTTCAAAATAAACACTAAAAAATTGTTTGATTATTTTGGATTTCGCAACAAACAGGCCATAGCAATAGAGTTATTCAATAGATTATTCTTTAAAAATTAAAAATAACGCATAATCCATTTTAATAAAGTTTTATTTTTAAAATTTAATTCGCAATGATATTGTCGGATTTAATCTTCAACCCTATTTATAAACTTAAATATTAATTTTAAATAGATAAGATTTGAAATCAAAAGTCACTAATAAAACAATCGGCAACTTAAATGCCCTCTAGCGAATTATTCTTTTTTTTTCTTCTATTAAAGATTGAAAATGTCAAGTTTAGCTTAAGATCTCTTATTTGTTTTTGCTAATTCGAAGGTATGGCTAGAAAACAAATCGCCTGTGCAAGAAGCATTTCTGATATATTTCAGCATTGCGAACGATTTTCTTAAATGCATATACTATGTCAGATTCCTCGATCGTGGATTTTAAGAAATAATCCTGTTATTGTGTTTTCTCAATAACTTTTTCTAAACTAAGAAATTTCTCTATTTGACGTAGAACTTTAAAGGGATTAAACGTCAGTAGCGAAACTGTAAGCGAGGGCGAATACTAGAGAAGACGACGAGAAATACAAAAATAAGTGTATGATTCAATTTTTGAATTTCTTGATAAATATTTTGAGTGTTTTCAACTTTTATTTTACAGCCTTTCTTATTTTTAGAAGTAGATGATAATTCAATAAGTTTTTTTTTGTATTTTATTTTTGTTTTTCTTCTGAAATTTGGAGAAAGTAACTGAAAATTCTGAGTTTCAAATGTATTTGAACACGAAAATATTAGTTTGCTTACTTGTTTTGTTTATTTGTTTTTCATATTACATGGTTAAAATTAACAATAAAGGCAAAAGTGTACACAGAATATTCTCTCTTTCTAAAGAAAAATAACCGAAAAGGCAAAAGAATAGAAATTCAAACCTTAAATATAGAGAAAGTTCAATGTTCTCAGAAATAAAGCACTCGTGTTAACAATCGACAAATCTTTCATCTGCGTTAAAATATTTTGGGCAATCAGTTCATAGCTTAATCATTTGATTTTTAACGACATTCGAACTCTCAAATAATTTACAAAACTGTGTTCTTTTCACTCGTGTGCCACCGCTATGCATTCTGGGAATTGATGTTGTTTGGAGTCTGTCTCGTACCACCTATAATGTAAGTTCTGCTAAATGTAGTATCTACTGTTTGACGATTACAATTCCGACCTCGATAAAAGTAACTTGACTAAGAGTCATCTTGCAACTGCCAAAGAGTCATCTTGTAACTACCAAAGAGTCATCTCGTAATAGCCAAACAGTCATCTCGTGATTGCCAAACAGTCATCTCGTGATAGCCAAACAGTCATATCGTTATCGCTTAACAGTCATCTCGCGATTGTCAGACTATACAGTAACTTTTAACTTCAGTGAAGCATGAAGGAACAAGTTTATATTAAAGTGAATAGAAAGTCATGGTAGATTTATTTACATCTACTGTTACGCCACAATCGGTACTCCATTTTTATTTATCTAATTTTATTTTTATTTTCAGACGGATTAGTGAGCACCACTCACCTATCAAAAAGGCATCCGGGCTTTATTCCTGATGGTGGCGGTGGAGCACTCATACACTCATACTGCTTTTGCTTTTATTTGTAATGAAAATTCCTAATCAACAGTGATATATATATATATATATATATATAT
>NC_092205.1:55029845-55088113 GCF_043381705.1 Parasteatoda tepidariorum
ATCAGTTAGTTCCTTTTGGAATCAGCTTAAAATTAAAATAAGTTCACTCAGGCTATTGAAAATATTTAAAATAGGAAATAATATATAACATAGGAAATAATATAGTCATTTCTGTAACATTTAACATAACAAAGCGCAGTAAAATACAGAGTTATACAGAAAATGTTTAATATAGGAAATTAAACTCCATTCGTCATTTCTATAACATTTAGCATAACAAAGGGCAATAAAATACAGAGTTATACAGAAAATGTTTAATATAGGAAATAATATATAGTAACTCTATTCGTCATTTCTACAACATTTAACATAACAAAGTGCAGTAAAATACAGAGTTATACAAATGCAATGATGCAGTGCCTAATTTCTAATGCTGATAAATTTTAAATTTTCAATAAAAAAAACTTTTAAAACTGAAATATAAATCAAATTATAAATATTTAGCTGGCATGAAATCAATTTTACAAAGATATTTGGAATATTACCTGGCTTGAATTATAAACATATTTATCTATAACACAATGAGAGAAGCCTTAGAAGCTTACATCTTAGAAGATATTGAAATTATTCATGTTTGCAATATCACCTAATTTGATTGGAAGGGATTATTCCCTATGAGTATTGCCTTGCAGAACAGGACCTACTTTAACCGTACGTAATTATCACACATATATACCAAGTGGAGCTAGTTTAAATTACTTATTAAATATATTACTCTGATCAAAATGGCATCGACGCATGTTGTAAGTTTTAATCGATTCATATACCGATATATTTAATTGTATTGAATTTTAGATTATTCTAAATGAGATTATCTTAATTTTTATGGAAAAAATTATCATAACTATAACAATTATCAAAATAGTCTTAAGAAAATATTTTAAGTTATGATGGATTTATGTGCTACTACATATTATTGCATTTCTCGCGAAATGAATATAAGTTATTAAGTCTGAAAAAGTATTTTATTAATAGGCAGATTTCACAAATTTATGTTAGATTCCGTGCTCTTCTGTACTTAAGCTTTGAAGCATTTACGTGTGCTTGCATTTTTTAGATCCTACGTATCTTTACGTTTTGTTGGCTTTGGTTTTACAAAGCTACAAGCACGCTGTTAATTGCTGTTAAATGCTGTTTTCTATTTAAGCGTACCTTCGCTGGGAGCATGGAAGTGTTACAGATAAATCAAAGAGAACGTAAACACAAAATGAACAAGAAGGATTCGTTTTTGCAAAATGTTAAAATGAATTAATACAATTGTTTGATTTAATAAAAATATAATTTTATACATTTTAGCTTAAAATTATAGTTGTCTAATGGTAACAACCCCATACGAAACTAAACATTTCTTTTATTTAAAATTATAGAATATATTTATATTTTAATTATAGAATTCTGTTGGAAGAAGTTTAACTTCCATAATACCTCCGTACGTTGTAAATGTTTGTTTTGATTTTGTGATCGAAGTTAAGATGATATTCCTCTACGTTAGCGGTTTTAACTTAAGCGTTTTTTAAAGTCTCTTATTTTCGTTCACGTAAGCTTCATACTTTTTTTACAAGCGCATACGAATTTTACTGGACTTGATGCATGTGCACTCCGAGTGAAGCGATTGTGCCCTATCATGTGATTAAAATTAAATTTAAATACCAGTAAGCGACGTCACGCGTGTGTGTCGAACCTGATTGGCTTCTCAAACGACAAATGCCACAATTTACCTACGATGAAGTCACTTCCAGGTATCCAATCATCAAAATGCCTCAAGCAGATATTATATAATGTTTACTCGGCTAATACGCTATTATGTTTAAGGTTTTTCTCTCCAGGTCATTATATGATGCAAAAACTGTGAAACTATTAAAAATATTCTGTTATTTATTAATTTATTTATTTTATGAAAAATCGATCCTACTACTATGCTATGAATATAAGTTATAATCAATTTATATTTCAATTTTATATTCAAGATCATTCTAAGTTACAAAGATTGTCTTTGTTTTAAAAAATGTCTGCGTTTTCTGAAAAATGTTTTATATGAGTGTGATAATAGTCATAGAAGAATAAATTGCAGCTAAAGTATTTTCAAGCTAATGAAGCTTTACAAGGATTGCTATGATTTAATCGATGTTTTAACTTCTTACAATCATTTCTAATCTGAAATGATTACAAGAAAATATGACATTAGGTTATAGAAATTATAACAAAGAAATTATAACAAACGAGACATGGACAATGCCTGAGTTGGTATCCCTTGTTGGTATCACCAAATTCATCACTTCAACCAACGAGAAGATTTCAAGTCACAACATATTTAACGTGTATAATTCTGCGCGTACGCGCCAATTGTGTAGTTTGCTACCAACATCAGACGAAAAAGAATAAACAAAAAAAGCAAATGCTTGAATTGTTTCTGTTTCTTGGTTTATATTAAATTCCTTTAACCCAATAATGGCCATGCACCTCTCCCCATTTTTTTTTAAAGTTTTTATATTTTAACGGTAAGGGACAGAATGCAAAGTAGTTTTAACTCGGGTCAAATGACGTCGACAACACTTCAGCTGGTATCCCTTTTTCCAAACTTCATCACTACAACCAACCGGAAGATTTTTAGTAACGACAGATTTTAGGTGTATCTTCCTACATGCTGGTTGTTTAGTCTTCTAACAGTATCAAACTCCAAAAAATTAAGAATTAACAAAAAAAGTGCTAGAATTGTTTCCAGTTCATTGATTTATTGATTCAATTGAAAATTTTAGTTCATATTTATCATTTTTCATAAGTAAATAAGTATTATATAATTTTTTGATATAATTATCAGACCAGGCATTTAACAATACGCTATGGAGAATTTATTCCTATGCTTTATTCCTATTTTTTGCAAATTTTCAAAAGCCCATATAATCCCACATTGGAGTAAGTTTTTAAATATTAAAAATTCAGACAAAAAACACCGTTCATTTTTTTAAAACTGTGGCTTTTCTCCATAGCGACGTTTTGTGACATTTTCGGAATTAGGATAGGGCAGCTTCAGATAGACTGAACTTGACCTAACAGTCAATAGTAACTCTTGAAAACTGACAGCAGTTCCAAAAACAGCATATTAATCGCAAAAGGTATCTTTCATGCGGCAACAAAACCTTCAAAAAAACATACCTCTTTTGATTCTAGTAATGCAAACCTCCCCCATAGTGTCTCTAATCATAGTTAAGGTTTGATAAGGTAGTTTATAATAAAAATAAGGAAATTATGTAGCAAACCGACGATATATACATTCATAATAATCTCAACATTAAAAATTTGTTACGCTAAAAGAGAAATAAGAATAATATTTTATGAACAGTGTTTTCTGTCAAAAACCCCATGTTTCCCCTATGTATACTGTCACATGCTGTACAAAACTATCATAAAGATAAGCTGATCCATTTCTTAAGGAGTTTGAACAGAAAACAGATGAACAGAACTTTGTTTTATACATGCTCGAGTCAAACTAGTGCAATCGATAAACTAAAGTAAATCGTCGGCTAAAGATTAAAAATATATATTTTTAAAAGTCACAGTCGTTCACGCCTTTTGTCTGTTTTGCGCTTAATAAATTTCTATTTTAAATGAGAATCAGTTAGTTCCTTTTGGAATACCTAAGCTGCTCAACAGGCGGAAACGAGCGCGGTTTAGTGATTTTATTTCCCTAACTCATTTAGTAAGAATCAACAAGAACTGATTTATTGAATATATAGTTCTATAGTTAGTTCTGGGTAAATTTATTTGCAAACTTGTAAGAATAGTCCAGTCGGTTAAATAGTTTTCGGTTCGCATTTTTCAACTACAGCTATTGTAACCTGCTAGCCATTAATCAAATTTTTTTTTGTACAATTATTTCAAAGATTTGTTTGGAAATCATAATAAACCGGAATGTGTATTAACAATTTCCTTTGCTAAAAATATCATTATGTGTTTTACCTTGTAATTAAGCTATTATGAAAATTAAGAAAATTAATTTAGTGGTAACTTAAAAAATATTACTAGCCTATAAACATTTTCATTTGTCCGATTATTGGTCTCCTTTAGATTTGAAATAAAAGTTAATAAAGTGAATTTAATTCAAAAAAGTGCAATACACAGTATGCGTAATGCTACAATTCTGATGAAATATGCTATTTTATGATTAAAACCCTGACTTAAACATGAAGCCCTCCGAAAAAAAAGAAAAGCAAAATACAGGTCGATTGCAGGTGCGGAGAACTAACTGTTAATTATTTATGGTGGTCTGAGAGAAATAACTGTCAACTATTTATGGTAGTCCGAGAGAAATAACTGTCAATTATTTATGGTAGTCCGAGAGAAATAGCTGTCAATTATTTATGGTAGTCCGAGAGAAATTTTAGTGGTCTCGTACTAACAGACCATCGTTAATGTCGAGCCCTGCAAGACGGTGTTATAAATTGAGATGCTTTAAAGTGAAAAAGTTGTTTAAGAGAAATACATCATTTTCAATTCTGTCTTTATAGTACCTAATCATTTCTATTTGAAATGTAATTTATATCTATGTTAGGGTGAAACAAAATTTTGCAACTTTAATCTGAAAAATTAAAATTGCAGTTGTTGTTGGATTGAAAACCTTATAGAAAGAATTCTTCAAGTGCAAATAATGAAGCAAAGAAAACGATACAAAATCTTGTATACGTAACATTATTGCAATGGAAGATTCATTTATCAAAATTTGTATACAGAACGCAAAATAAAAATGTCAACACCCGGATAAACTTTTTTTAACAATCAATTTTCATGTATTATGACTAAATCTTAATCGTTCGAAGATCTTACGTTATGTATGCTAGTCAATTAGTACAGGCGATATTTTAATTAACAAAATCCGATACAAAAACGAACTTTCTCCGAAAAAACATACCTTTTTTTTAACGAATTTGGATTCCTGGGCCACAAATTATGGGGAGACTGGGAGTTGCCACAATACGCAAAATACTCTACGCTTAGGTAGGAAAGAAAATTTAAGCCCATCTTAACGAAGAGGTGTATTCAAAACTTGATTGCGTATGGACTATACTATTAATTTCGTTCAATTTTTGTATTTTGTCATTAAAAGCACAAAATTTAAAATTATTACAATACAAAACTTTTTAATCACAATTACATTACAATTTTCGATTATTATTAAGTAAAAAATAATAAGTAATTAGGAAAAAAAATTTTTTTACATGAAATATTCTTTGGATAAATGAGTTTTAAAATTGTGGGCAAAAATATTTTGATTCACTTGAAAAAAGTTCGAAATAAACAAAAAGTGACATTTACATTAAGGGGTCTAAACTTCCAATCGCTTTCCAGCTTTTATTATGGGAACCATATCTTGCTGATTCCTGCTAACTTTGATTCCCTTTACTTTAAGGGATAAAAATTCGCCCATTGTTGCATTCTGAAATGGACTTATATTTTGGGATTTTTGATACCTGAAAAAGAAAACAAAATCTTCATGCAAACAGGAGTTTTACTTTCATTATTAATTAATTTTTAGTTTAGGCTGCAATAATTTCTAAACAATTTTCTCGAACAACAAACCGAGTTAAATAAAAACTTTACCCTTTGCCGTGCAGAAATATTTTAACCGAAATTTTAATGTGGAGGGACCACAAGAATATTGCCCATCGTGCGAAAAGGAAAATAAAACATGGTGTATCTTTATATATTTTAAATTGTAAAGTAATTGTTTATAAACATCGTAGTTTAGAAGATAAAAACTATTATAGTTTCATTGTTTTATGTCAGTGTTTTCCAAAGTGTGGTACGCGTACCCCCAAGGGGTACTGGAACAATTTAGTGGGGGTACGCGTTCTTATGCGAAATATTTTGCAACAAACGAAAATTTCAAAAAATTTTATTTAAAAACAAAGCTAGCCATGAAAATTTACAGTTACGTATTTTTCTATTGGCTATTTTTTGCAGAGTTAATAGTTAATAATTAGTCAACAGCCTGTTGTGAGTTTTAACTTTTGTGCAATTTTTTATAGTAAAAAATACATTCATTTTTTTTATTAGTGGCGCACAGCATTACGAAAAATTTAGAAAGGGTACACAAAAGTCATAAGTTTGGGAAACACTGTTTTATGTGATAAGTGGGTCAATTTTTTATCCTATCACCCCTAAAATTAATAAAGATAATATTTAAACTTGCATTTGTAATATTTACTTTTGTCAAATAATTTTGTTTAATTTCACAACATATTTTATTAGCAACGTTTATTTTTTGTTCAATAGAAAAGAGGCGCGAGTTAGAAAAAATTTTATTTATTAATATTTTTTTTAGCGTAAAACATATCTAAATCTTCTAAGCTTTTAGGTTTTAAAAATTTCACGAATTAACGATCACATATTTTTATCAAGGGCTATTTACAGTATATTAATATTAATAAAAATAATAATAAAATAGAAATAAGTAACTAAATAAAAAAAAGGAAATTATAAAAAAATAATAACGGTGACACGGTATATAAATTCATGCTTCCATTAAATTAAAGAATTACAATAATAATTAAATTAAAGAGCAATAATATTCATGATACACAAAAAAATTACATGAAAATTTTCTGAGCAGATGATGAAAGGTTATTTTCTCTATCAATGATAATGATGCTATACTACCAAGTGTACAAATTTTTATCCTTATTGATAGTATCGCCATCTTTCGAGTTTTATTAAAAATATACTTCAAGCAGTATAAGCAAATTATTTTAATCAAATTTTCTGTTACAGAATAAATATTTCACAAATTTTCTTTAAATAAATAATTTAAAAAAAAATTATTGAAACTTTCTATAAAAATATATATTATAATTTCATCTTTTTATCTATAGTTTTTTACCATAGCAAAATTATTTTATAAAATATTAAACCACAATTCGAAGCTCAAAATAAATAAATAATTAAGCAAATAAATTAAAAAAATTCTGCCTAATCTGTACTAGATATTCCATCAGATATAATGATTAATACCCCTTAAATATAGTGCAAGTTTTATTATAATATGCAAAAATCTTTTTAGAAACCGCATTGACTTTTTTTTTTTCATTAACTTTTTTCAGGAATTTAATAACTTAAATTAAGCGGATATTTCCTTTTTTTTTTAACATCTGAAGATAATAAATAACAAGAAATTTTTTTTGTCTTCTCATGAAGATTTACAAAACTCAAAATGTGCTAGATAGTGAGATAGAACTGTATAAATTCTGGTATTTTTATAATTTTTCAATATAGTCGAAATAGGAATTTTTATATATCCTTCGAATAAATTATTCAACCTATTTAAAAGAAGTTCAATTTGTTTGCAAGATGAAGTTTTAACGTATCAACTGGAAATCATCTAGAGCATTTTTGTAACTGCGAAAACAAAATCTAATTTTCCATTTTAAGTATTTTTAAACTAGTACCTTAATAAAACAATCAGTTTTAAAATATTTATTAGACACTAGATGGCAGCAGAAGACTTAAAAATTTATGTAGTTAGTAGCTTGGCCACCAGAATTAAAGTGTATATTATTGTTTGCCAAGGTTAGTAGTCTAGTTTTTAAAATTGCTTTCCTGATGCAAGCAAATAAAAGTGTATCAAGAAAAGTAGTTTTTATGTATTTGTAATATTTATATAAAAAAAAAGAATATATATTTATAATTTCTTTTTCTTTTTAAATTTATCAAAATTTATTTAAAAAAGCAATTAATAATTTTTAAATGTTGTGATGGAAGCAAGAGTTATTATGTTCATCAAAATTAAACTTTACATTTGAGCGTATATAAATAATGCATTTTGGTAAATGCTACTGACATTAACTACAATTGTCCGTTCAATTGTGTTTTACTTCTTATTATTACCTCTGTAATCATTTATAAACAACAAAAGTATTTTACAAATTTTGAAATAGTTTTTGTTTTTCAAAAACGTTTTTTTAAAATTTGATGTTAATAAAATATTTTTTGTATACGTGTTGTACTCCTGAGGAGAATTTTTTTTTTAAATTTGTCTTTTTGAAATATTTTCGTAACTCATTCAAGCAATTTTAATTAGTTTTAACATGAGGCATACATAGTTATAAGACTTAAAACCAGAATCGTTTTATTCGTTTTAATTATTTGTCTCTTGTAAAGGATACATACGAAAAAAATGCAACAGATCATCTAATTGTTTATGATAAATCTAATTATTATAAACCTAATATTGCGTATTTCTGTTAATCAAAAATCTATTAATATTTTTTTTTATTTTTTTATTTAATATACTATGATTTAATATATTTTAATATTCTTAATTTAATTTTATGTAAATAATTAATTATTTTTATTTCATTTAATTTAATATTAATATTATTCAGCTAATATAAATGATAAATATAAATTTTATTCACCTGTCGTTGTAACAACAATGCATTAAAATATTGCTAATTGCAATGCATTTTCCTTTTTTCGTTTTCTTTTAAGAAGAAAAGAGAAACTGCATAAAGAATAAAAAAATAAAATATATTAAACTTAAAAATTAAAATTTCTTGAAGGGAAATTTAAACAGAAAAACATCACAATTTCAAAATTAATAATAATTTGCCACGTCACTCCATACAGTTAAATTTGTATAACTCTTTCTCTTTCTTTCGTTCAAAATTCATATGAACATTTCTGAGTGTCTGACTTTTTAAAATTCAATTTATCATTAACTTTTCAACAGATTTCCCTCAAACTTCGTATTTTGCCATGTAACATTGCATTCTTTAAAATGATCCAAAAAAAATTTTTTAGACCATTTTTAAATAAAATAATAACAAATAATAAATATTTGCAAAAAGTTCTTTTTTGCATGGAATTATCTTTGGTTAAAAATTTTTTATTATTGCATGTATAAATTTTTTAATTCGAATAAAAATTTAAGATATAGCGAAATACGCAAAAAGTAAAATTAACTTTGGAGCTCTCTCTTGAACTAACTATTGAGACCATATTTCCCAGATTGCGGCCACCCCCTATTTATTGGGAGTTAGAGGCCGAAAGAGCCTGATTGGTAGGGCACTGGGCCCATGTCCAGGAGTTCGTGGGCTCGATCCCTGTCAGCCGAAGACTCCCCGTGTAGTAAATGGTGACTGATGCACTTTAAATCTGTCGAATCGCAAAGTTTCCATGTCCCTACAACAAATCAATACCTCTGGAGGTACTGATACAGGAGTTCTCTTGTCTTCTGGATTGGTTCAAAATTACAAGGCTACGGAGTTGAACATCTGCAGTCATAAACCAAAAAATTGGGTCGGCTGTTTAACGACGGATATAATATATATATAGGGGGTCAAAAGTCCGAATCTATGGAAAAAAGATAGGTTTATTCAGAGAAGGTATATTTTTGTGTCTGATTTTGTTTCTTAAAATATCGTCTGCACTTTATTTGAGATCCCCCCCCCTCAAGCGATTAAAATTGAGTCCTAGAAAGTGAAAATCCGAGCATTAAATTAAAAGTTATTCAGGGTGGTCAATTTTTTTTCTCGCGAACTCTGAAAGCCAAATGATGAGATAAAACTTGATGACTTAGTTAGTATCAGGTTGTTTGTATTTTTTAGAGATTTAATTTAAAAATACAAACCTTTGGATGCGACTTTCTCGTATAAATCATGTTAAAGTGAGCAACAATCCTAATATTATTACCAGTAAATTGCGGACGTGATATTAAAGGATGTGCAAGACATGCTCGTGGAGCTTTGTTGGTTCCGTTAGCTCAGAGGTCGCCAAAGTGGTCTATATAGACCCCCAGGGGTCTATTTAAAAAAAGCGGGGGTCGAATGGGGGTCGATCCGAATTGGAAGGGTCGAAGAAAAAACAGTTCTTAATATGCAAATCACACATACCTGATTGAGTATGAAAAATTTGCGAATTTTTTTATAATTGACTTAATATCAGTTTCTTCATAAAACATAAATTAATAAACTTATTCGGGTGAAACAAGTATTTACATACCAGCGTGCAATGGCACGAACTAAGCACAGTTTATAAGTCAAACGCATATGTGCGCTTGTCCAAATGTCACGTGTGACGAGCATTGACGTTACAGACGCAAATATCATACTCAGGTTCAGCTATCTTTGCAAATTGTGAACAGCGTTGAATATTTGCAGTGTCATTATTAAAACTTTCATAGTTTTGGATAATCAGTTATTGTTTTGATAAAACCATTCGTTTAGTATAGATATCAATTTTAATTATCAATGCATGCAAAAAAATGAAGGTAAGCATTAATAATATGGATTAGTACAGCCCGCAGCAAAACTATAACACACTTTGTATTTTTTTTACAAAATTGACCTATTTTGACGAAAATTAAAATTGACCAATTTTGAACCCAATATAGCGAACCTTGCAAAAAAACACCAGGCACACCCATCTCATTGATTAAGAAGCAAGAAATCTGTAGTTACTTTACTTATTATTTCTACTTATTCATAATTGCATATTATTTAATAAATATTAAGGTATTTAAATTTGAACATTAATATATTTTTCATAAAACTATTGTTACACAATGTACTATTACTTTAATAAATGGTTAAAATCGCAAAATAAATGTGCAAACACGGTATCTAATAGAGTTTTATTTTAATTAACAGAAAATTACTTTTATGGGGGTCGATGAAGATTTCGAAAAATTATATAGGGGCCGATGATCAAAAAAGTTTGGCGACCCCTGCGTTAGCATATGCAGTTCTGCTTTGCAAGTTTGCAAATAAAAAAAATATTTAAAAAAGTATTTTACTTAAGTTAATATAAGTACATCAAATAAAAGTTATACTAATTTTGGAACTTTTATTTCCTTTTATATCTAAAAATTTCTCAGATCAAAATATTGGTGAAGCCACTAGCAAGTAGCCACTAACAATATTTTTGTTGCATTTATAGAAACACTTGGTTTTGCCTAATTCAGGGAGTGGAGGGGGGGGGATCTAAAACCTGACATTACTTTTTCTCCTAAAGCTACAGATTTTTTTAAAATGACATTTTTAGTCCATTTTTTGTCAAAATGTACAAGTTTGAAAACATTATATATAGCAGGTCGTTGCGTAAATGTTGACTCCAGTTTGACATATTTCTAGGGCTTGTCAGGGCACATAATCTGGATTAATAATGCAAAGGAACTTCATGTCTTGAAGAGCCATCGTACATGGCTAAGAGAGCTTCTTTGTTATCAACTGTTGAGAAAAGCATGAAGAAACAGCTCATAATGAGAAAGCGTCTCTAGCGGCGTATGATGACATTTCCGGATTTAGTTTCCTACGCAGTTTTAATTCAGATGATACGCTCTAACTTCCCTAGAAATCTGTCGTCAAGAAATTTAACGTTTTTAAATTTGTACATTTCGTCAAAAAATTCATTTTAAGAACAATCAGTAGCTTGGAGAGGTGAATCGATTGCAGATTTGAAATCAATGATTTGAAAGTATCCGAGATTTGTTAAAAAAATCTCATGCTACAGAGAAAAAAAATTGCTCCCCTGTGTAATTAAAACTAAAAACTTAGTGGTAGTGATACGTAAAAAACACACTATAACTATTTCGAATTATTAAAGCATGTGAAGCTTAGTGGTATTAATATTCTAGGTAACTCATCGTAGATTCCATTTTTTTAGATGCAAACATAGATTACTTTAAGAAAAAAATCATTTATAGACACAGGAATGATGCTATTTCTAAAAAATATATTTGCAAATTTTAATATGATAAGGACGGAGACGACTATAAACATTTTTTAAGAATTCCCCCCCCCAAAAAAAATCAATGATTAATTTAAAAATATCTTGTATTTTTTTTAGCCCTTTGTCAGTCGGTGTCGCATCTCATAGAAAAATATCATCTTTGAAATTGAATTCGTCCCAACTACATGTCTCTTGAAATCCCATGATCACTTTTGTATTTCTGAATATTGCTAAGAGATGGCGTAACAAGTCCCACTTTCTTCACTATTTTTGCAGTGAGATTTTCCTCCTCACATTGAAATCAAAATCATTTTTTATTTTCTGTAATTTCGCTTTCATCAGTGTTACCGTTTGCATGTCGAAATAGTTATGATGCATTCAGAGAGTGAGTCCGAGGACAGTGAATTTATTATCCCTCAGTCGGAAGCCGTGGTTTATCAAGTGAAAATTATTTTTAAAAATATTTTTCTACCTAATTTTAATAATTACTATATGCAGAGATTAGCCTTAAACACCTTAAAGCAATAGAGCTAGTAAATATGTTATCACAGTGTATTTGCTTGAGATAAAACTTGGGTGCATAGCAGAGAAAACTTGAGATCAGTGGACTGGATATCACATATTTCACTCCCAATAGGTCAAGCAAAAAACTGCCTAAGGACAAAAATATTTTGAATTTTCGAATTTAGGATAGAACTTATTAGTTTTTGGCATTAATTTTTTTGGGTGGGGATCAAAAATTTGAAAAATCTAAGGACATGTAAATATTAATTATATTTAAAAATTAGACAACCAACAGATTTGATTCCAGCAGATTTGATTTGACTAGATTGAGACTTACTGCTAAACAAGTCATATTAACGATGAGAAGTAACCGTAATTTAGGAAGGACACATATTTTAATTGGTAATGAAAAACAATAAAATTTTAAGGGGTACGAATTTATTGAATTATAAAACGTTAGTAATGTGATAATTTCCACTATTTTTTAACAGTAAATCTAATTTAATTAAAATGAGTTTGAAGTATCCAAAAAGCTAATAAAAAATTAATTAATTAACAAAGTCGGCCAAATTTTATAAATAAATAGCACAATAATTAGTCTGAAATAATCTCACAATATCACAAAGAGCTTAATGTGGATATGTCCACAGTAACAAGAACCATTTGTTCATCCTAGCCTTATGGAGCCATCATTGGTCAACTTAAAAGAATGTTATTCGAAAGTAACTATTGAAAAGTGAGTTTAAGAATATTCAAGAGTTTATTTTTATCTCTAGAAGTATTTCTATTATGTGCCACCATAAACTCGTTATATTTCTCAATATATTGGCAAAACTACAGTTATATTATTTATTTTGTTAGAATATATTAAGTAATAATAATTAAATCCGTTCTAAAATGGCTACAGATATTTTAAACATAAGCGATGCTATGGTGCTGCATATTGTCTTACCAATTATTGGCAAACGAAGCTTGCCTTTCCTGAACAATAGATGCTATGGTACTGCATATTGTCATACCGATTATAGGCAAACGAAGCTTGCCTTTCCTGAACAATAGAAGCTATGTTGCTGCATATTGTCATACCAATTATTGGCAAAGGAAGCTAGTCTTTCTTGAACAATAGCTTGTGTATATTATTATTACGATACTCAAGTTATATGGCTCCAGATGTGAGGAAGTAGTACAACACGTAGTGGAGCTTTGGGATGAGTTGTCTATCTTATCTCACGACAGAGATAGAAATAATTTCAATACTTCTGCTGCCAAAACTATACTGAAATGTCCTGAACTCATGCTTACGGTGGTTTCTGTGATTTAATGCCTGTCAGGGACAGCGTAACTGGGTGCATTAAACCCCTCACATTTTCTAAACGAAACCCAGTCCCTTTTAAGATTACAATTCATAATTGTGTCATTAAATTCACAATTTTAAAAAAATAGATAATTTTTTTTGTGTCCGAATTCAAAAAAAAAAAATTGTCTCTATTTCAAGCGAGCTTTAACATTTTCCTGTTGGAAACAACTACCAAATAATCCCTTACTCATTTCTCCGCAGAGGAAATATAACAAATTTACTATATCACTGTCGGACAAATTTTGAATTATCACTGAAATTCAACACATAAAGTACATTGACAATAAATACAACGGACATCTCTTGGAAAACAGGTAAAATTGAAATTAAAGAAATTCTGGGAGGACAAAGTGATACGATGAAAAGAGTATTGGTTAATATATTGTTTAAACTAATTAAGTTCTTGCAAGAGGAGAAGGGGGTGAATAATATTTAAATACAGAGCAGTGGTTGCTCAGAGAATAGAGCTTTTGCCCCCAATGATAAGGTGAACTTTGAGCCCATTGAGGTGAACAGGGTTCGAAACCCAGCCATGGCTGATTGATACGAATTCCGCACTCGGTTCGCACTGTCCACATTGCTGATGTCAGTGGTAGACGGATCATGGTTCAGAGTCTCTTTGCTGTAGGCTAACCATGGGAGATTTTCCACTCCATGTAATGCAAATGCGGGTTAGTTCTATCAAAAAGTCCTCCACGAAGACCAATTTCTCCCAATACTTGATCCAGGAAATCTCTGGATTGGGTTTAAAATTAGAAGGCTACGGAGTTGAACATTAGTGGTCATAATCCCGAAATTGGGTCTGCTGTTCAACGAAGCTTATAAAATAAAATAATTAGATACAGTTGTGATGTGCATTCGGCTTGTATGCCATTAAAGTTTATACTTTGTACAAGATAATTTTGAAAGTTGAACAAGCTGGTTGACAAAGGCGGTTAAATATTGAATATGATTTAAAAAGCAAATAAAGAACTAAGATTTCAGCATGAATACTATTTATAAATTCATACATCTAAAAGTGTAAAATAGTTATTCGAATCTATAAAATTAACAAATGAAATTTTGACTGGTTTTTCTGCTTTTTCGACGTCAGCTCCATGACCACACGTAATTCTTTTCTATGAAACAATGTATGTCTATAAAACAGTTTTTCATGTATATTAGTTGTAACAAAAGTCAACCACTAAGAAAGACATAAAGTTTATTTATAAACTGACATTGATTTATACAATAGTGTGAAGTATACAATTTTACTGAGACAATCGAACATACATGCTTGTATTTTTACCTGGAGACATAGGAAATAAATCTAAGTCATAGAGTCATGTCTGAATAAAGTATTTTGTGACTTAAAGTAGTATATATAGAACAAGGATAAGAATTATTA
Organism: Parasteatoda tepidariorum; assembly: GCF_043381705.1. Taxonomy (NCBI): domain Eukaryota; kingdom Metazoa; phylum Arthropoda; class Arachnida; order Araneae; family Theridiidae; genus Parasteatoda; species Parasteatoda tepidariorum. The sequence goes on from NC_092205.1 coordinate 55,044,815, forward strand.
TCTATTGGTTATAATATATGAAAATATAGACTAGACTGAGAAACACAAACGATACATGAAAATTCAAACTAGGTGAGATAAAGATTCAATATTTATTTTGTCTATTATATACTTATATGATTACTTTTAATTATAATGTATCAGAATATATCAGTTGAATATTTTAGTATAATCAATTTAAATAAAGTAATATTCAAAATTGCACCTTCTACAGTTGTTTTATATATGAAATTCAGGTTTAAATGTGTATGAGAGCTAAAAGTATTTTAATTGTTAAGTTCTAGCAGTTAAATAAGAAAATTATTACTATGAACATACATTAGGTATTTTTAGAATGCGGAAATATTTGTTAATTGTTTTGTGTTTGTAGCACTTTTTAAAACGTATTTACGTTGTTTTTTACTTTGAAGCATTGCTTTGAGCTTACTACCGTTGTTTCAAAGTTACACTGTAAACAATTCCGGTACAAACTATGGTAGAAAATACCGGCATTCTGGGCGCCGGTACTTTTTACCGGAGAACACACGTTTACCGGAACATGTTACGAAACAACAATATGATATACCGTAATTTTTACAGTAATATCACAACATTTATAGTAATTATCGCAAAGTTACTGAATCACTAATTAAATAAATATTACTGTATAAATTACGGTATAATATTTTAAGATAAAAATGAATTTCCCGTATGATGCCAGTACTTTATACTGTAATTTAAGCCGGAATTTTTTTCAGTGCAGTTGAGCTTGTCCAACATTTCAAACTGTACATTTTTGAAGATAATTTGTATTCGTGACGAATAAAATTGGAAAAGTCATTATCACCATTTAATTAAATATGGATACAAAAAAAGATTTAGAAATGATCGAATATATTTTTAAATTCTGTAATAATTTACAGGCTAGATAAATTTAAACAAGTTAGAAAATTGTAAGAAAGTACTATTAAAAGGAGAACGCTTTACATTAGAACACCAATTAATCATATTATTTGGAATCATACAAAATTCGAAAAATCAAATGAGTGAAATAAATAGTTTTAACCGTAGGGAATGAAATCGACTTAACTTATTGTGTCAACTTAATGGATAAAAATAAAATTTGTTTTAGGTCTGCTGAAGGCGCATCAAAACCTAAACTTCAACTGACTGATGCCCATACTATGCTGGAAACCGTAGTATTGTTTGTCAATATAAAGAACTCCCTTAGCCATTCACCTGGAGTGGTAGTTGTGATGGTTACGATATTTAACTATTTCAAGTAGGGTCATTATTTAAGACAGGTTTTGACTCTGGTTGGCGAGATAAAGGGAATCAGGGAAGAAAGAAGCTCCCCTTTTTAAAATGAGATATTTCTTGTTTCCATAGCAGCAGACGGCCTTAGACTGCATGGTAAAGGGAGTTATTTCTATAGACAAACTACAACTATAGCTACTTAAAATGATTCAGATAGTTGGTGATTCTTATAACTGGAAGTCATTTAATTTAAACTCCACAGTAAATGTTGAAAAAGTTAATGCTAAAATATTTAAATTTTTTGAGTTTAATATATTCGACATTTTTTTAGAGAAACTGATTTTTATGGCTAGCACCAAAAACATGTTTGCAATGTAAAAATATTTTGTGACCCATAAGTCGATCTTACATAACTATTTTGCTTTTTGCATTTTATATTGAATTCTTAAATTAACGTTGTATATTTTAGTATTACATTAAACACAGAAATTAAATTAAATTAGGCAAAGTGTAAACGAAAGAGATACATATGTTTGACAACAGTATTCATTCAAATTTTATATGATAACTTTGAAAAAAAAACGACACAAAGAATGATTGCATATAAACAATGAGTGTTATACTAATGTATCTAAAATATTTCCTCCGTCGTCACTGCTGCTATGCATAGAGCTCAAACCTGTATCTGAATTGCTATCACCATTTTCTGGTGCTTCACAGGAAGCAGTTCGATCCATTGATATCACTTGTATAGCAGAAAACTCTTCTTGCAGTCGTGCATTCTCTTGGTCTAATCTATCAAGATCAGATTTTAAATGTTGCAAGTAGTAATGCTTATCTTGTATTATCTTTGTACAATCTAACAAGGTTTTTTCATTTTGTTGGATTGTTAATTGTTGTGTTTGGTTTATCCTCAACAACCTCTCTATATCGTTTTTAGTTCGGTGTAAGATCTCCTCTAACCTTTCCGGACCAGCAAACGCTAGTTCAGGGTCCTCATCAAGAAGTTTGCAATTCGTATCACTGTCTTTTTTTTCAAGACTCTGCTGAATTTTCAGAGTTAGATCTTTAATGGTCAGTTCCTCTTGATGCACCCTGTCCCATATTAGAAGAACCTTTTGGTAAAGTTCGATGCAATCATCTAAAGTATCACAGACATCAGTGGTAGATTGTTTTTTAGAATCACTAGGAGTTTCGTTGCTAGTGGCAGTGTTAACATTAGCCGCCTCACCTTCACTGGAGTCAGCTAAGTACGTATCGAGGACGTAATTGGCGCCAATTTGGCGCATCCGCTGCGTATGGATTCCGTTCTCAATGACTTCAATCTCCTCATCTTTGTCTCGCAATTTCCTAACTTGAGATGAAATAGCATCACTTTGGGAAGCAATGAGATTTCTGAGTTGGTCTTCCGTTGCTGGAAAGTGTTCATCGTTGTCCAGACAACAAGCGACACTTCCGTCATCCTCAGATTCTGATCGAAGTTTACGAGGATGCCAAGTTTTTGTAGATTTGGAATTAACCTTCCGCCGGTGCGATTTAACGTCACGTGGGGTGGAACCCGAAGTTTGAGCGTGGTGCGCTCTCTTCAGGAGGAATCGAACGTTGCATTGCTCCAGACCCCAAGTGTTCCACACTTTAAGGAGCCGGGAGCGCGGATCCAGAGGTTTTTCCACTTTGTGCCAACGTTCCACTATGACGTAATGTTTGTAATCACGATGTGATTTGCTACCGCTTTTGTGATGGTGGAAACTTTCGTTCGCTAATAAAACAGCTTTGATAATGTCTTCACAAGTCGTTTGTTTAGAGACTCCTGTCACCCACTTTTGAAGTCCACCTATCCAGAGTGGAATATCTGTGCCCATTCCTTTCTTTCAACATCCAGTATGAAACCTACAATAACAGAAAAAAAAACAATGTTATTTGTATGAAGAAATACAAAAATGTTATTTTATTTTTTAATTTTTATTTTTTATTATTTTTATTTTTTAACACTATAATTTTTTGGACAATACCACTCAACTGATTTAACGTTATTTAAAAATAAAGGGAAATTTCATAATTAACATCGAATAGTTGAATGATTGCTTTCATTACTTTTCGAATCTCAATAAATCATAAATCATATCTCAATAAATCATAAACATGAATATTATTATTTCAGACATAACAGCGTATTTAATTAATTTAATTTTTTACAATTCCATTTACATAGTTACCTGTAGTTATTTTCAACATACATATTAGTAATGTTAAATAATGAAGCAAAAACACGAGACAGTCCGTTTTGAAGAATCGTTAGGAATTCAACATTTCAACATTTCAACATTTCAACATTCAACACATTTCAACATTTGCAGATGTACGCAAAATTCCCTCATGGACAAAAAAATTAAAGGAGTCGTCAAAATGAAACGAAATTTTACATACGCAATGACTACTTTGATATAAATAAATGGTTTAGAAAATCAAAGAAAAACGATAACCTTTGATTTTCTAATCATTTACTTATATCAAAGTAGTCATTACGTATGTAAAATTTCGTTTCATTTTGACGACTCCTTCTTGGTTCTCTAATTTTTTTGCCCATGAGTGTATTTAACATTAATCACTTTATAATCCTGAAATGATATGCTGCACAGTCTTATGCATAAGAGAGTTTCATTTTATTGCAATACGTTTTATGCAAATATTTAATGAATTTGGACTTATTTCAACGAACAATGCCTCATTTATCACAGATAAATTTTATCTAATAATAAAAATTGTGTAACATAATTTATTTAACAATATAAAGCACTTTGCATTTAGGACGTTTCTAATTTTATATTAAAAAGAAGAAAATGAGTATAGTTTAAAAACAAGTAGACCCTAAAGGAAAGGAAAATAACGTACCAATTTATACACATGTTAATTTTCACATTACTTTTAAATTGAAACTTAAGATAAAAATTATCCTATTAATCAAAATCATATAAGATGAAAAATAATTAATAGGATAACTCTTCTTAAAACTCCATATTTTGAGAGCTGCTACAATCTCTTATTGTTCTAGAAGGCAGAACATATTTAAATACTTGTAGGAGGTGCACGCAATACACATTTCTGATCAAACCGTTACAATTAACCTTCCAGAAAGATAGGTGTAAGATATACTGATATGAATTTAGTTTTGTATTTTTAACTCTGAAAGCTAGTCTTTGGTTATTCCTTTGCCTCACAAAGTCAATATTGTTTGATGTTGCTCAAACTTACACAAATTTGCTTTAAACGCTACTCTGCAACGAAAATTTAATTTAATAAGAGATAAAATTTCTCCTTGTTTTCTTTTCTTTTAAGGTTTAAAAAAACTCTTTAAAATAATTTTTATTATTAATCTTAGGCTAATTTTTAGATTATTTTTAAAATTTATACTCTTTAAAAAATTTTTGACAACAGCATATTAAATAAAAATGTTGGTATGATATGCATGGCAGTTGGCAGGTAAGGTAAATTAATAAATTGTTTATACTTTTTTAGCAATAAGGTTAATGTATGGAAATAAAAATAGGATAATACCGCAGTAAAAACATTCATTCTGTTTACATATTCATAAATAAGAACTAAATATACACGGAGAAAGAATTTTTGTTAAAATTACCGTGCTGTAGGGTAAGGACATTTCAGGTAAAAAAGATTTCGTTCATAAAGTCTGGTTAATGAAATCAAAATATACGGTATTTAAACCATTCATTTGTTCATTTGGTAAATTTTCAGTTCATATGGTAACTGTTTATCGGAAGTGCTGGATTTTAAAATTATAGTTATTACCACACATTTATTAAAAAATACAAAATAGAAAGGTAAATTTAACCGAATAAATGGGTTTTACGCCAAGATCTAAGGAATTATACAAAAATTACCGAATTTCACCACATTTACCAAATTTTATCACATACAGGGTGCGTAGCCAAATTATTCAATAAAAAATAAGCACCTTTTAAGCTCTTTTCAAGCACTCAAAAAATATTTTTAAGCAATTTAAAAAAATATAATTAAGCAGAGTTGGAAAGTTTTTGACAATTGGCGGTTTTATCTTGTTTTAACCGTCATGTCAAACAAAAAAACTGTTGGCATTGTTTTTGACAATTGTCAAAAACCATAAAATTTTGAATCATGTAAAACGAATGGCGTTTTCAATCGCTACGAATGCCGAAATAGATTGTGATTGAAGTAACTGTGAAAATGTTGAATCGAACAATGTGAAATGGGTCTTATTCCATAATTCGAAGCTAAAATCAACATAGTAAAGGAAAAATCTCATTCTGAAAAAGGGAAAATTAAGCATTTTTTAAAAATACCCATTGAAAAAAAGCACATTTGAGGAATTTTAAAAATGAAAATCGAAAATAAGCACCTTTTAAATAATGAAAATCGAAAATAAGCACCTTTTAAAAATGAAAATCGAAAATAAGCACCTTTAAGCACTTTTTAAAAATGCACCCTTTACATATTATAGTACCATATTTTATTGTTAACTTTACCAAAAGCCATTACCAAAACGCTTCGTAAAAATTACCGAGATTTTTGGTGTTCCTTTAAAGCCAAAAATACTTTCGGTAAATTTTACTTTATTCTGGTAGCTTTGGTCCTGCTTTTTTTCTCAGTACACAGATACTATTTGGATTTGTTTTTTTAATTCCTAATAGCCAGTTATTAGCAAGAAAAGAAGGAAAGAAGGGGAAAAAAATAAAGTAAATAACAAATGAAAAACCCTGGCTTTAAAATTCCGCAAGGAGAAAGAATTCCAGTAGTCAATCGTTGTTCACCAAACAATTCATCTTGATCACTGATAAGTTCGTTGCCCTCGATCACACCCGTGAAAACAATAGTTTAAAGCTCAAATATGATGTATTTGGAAACAATAGCATGATCAAGAACTGTTCGTGAAGCATTTTCTCCCCTGATATTCTTTTATGGTGGTCAAAAAGATTAATTACTCACTCAATATAAAGGCAGTTGATTTATGGATTTTGGCAATATATTTGAAATGAAAGAGAAAAATAAAATTCTGAAAGGCACGGAATAAAGATCTTTCGAAAATAAACTCTATCATTATTTTTTAATAATCACGACGATTTGTGAAATTTGTTGCAATTGTGATTATTTTCATTATTTTTTCATAACCTCGTCGATTTGTGAACTTAAGGGGAATACATTTTTTGTAATTGTGACTATTTTCATTATTTTTTAATAATCTTATCGATTTGTGAACTTATGGAGAATAAATTTGTTGTAATTGTGATTATTTTCCTTATTTTTTAAAAATCGCGTCGATTTGTGAACTTATTGGGAATAAATTTGTTGTAATTGTGATTATTTTCATTATTTTTTCATAATCTCGTCGATTTGCAAACTTATGCGGAATAAATTTGTTGTAATTGTTATTATTTTCATTATTTTTTAATAATCTCGTCGATTTGCGAACTTATGGGGAACAAATTTGTTGCAATTGTGATTATTTTCATTATTTTTTTAATAATCTCGTCGATTTGTGAACCTATGGGGAATTAATTTGTTATAATTGTGATTATTTGTTTAACTGAAGGAATTTTTTTTAATAAAGTTGAATGCGTGTAAATAAATTGAATACTTTAAACATAATGTATAATTATTTGTTTCCCTTTGTATAAATAATTTGCAATTATTATTATTTAAAAATTTTAACCATTAAAATTTGCTGTTTAAAGTTAATACTTTGCATATAGTAAAACTTATATGCGTTAGTAATTAAAATAACTAATTTTTAAAGTTCATACTTTGCGTATAAGATGAGTAAGAAATTATTTTATTCACAATGCAAGGTTTTTCAATATTACATGACTAAAATGAAATTGTAAAGCAGGCATACAAAAAGAATTTGAAATCCATCTCGAACATAATGTCTCAGACATTTTCAGGAGCAGCTACACTGTAAAAGTTTCGGGATTACAGTAAAAAGTACTAGCACTGAAGGAGCCTGTACTTTTTACAAAATCTATTTTTACAGGAACATGTTACAAAACCAAAAAAAAAAAATTATATAGAGTAATTTTTACGGTAATAATTACCGAGAAATTAATGAATCACTTCAAGTACAAAAATTACGGTATATTATTATACGGTAAGAGAGGATTTTACGATGAAAGGGATTTTACGGGTGATGCACACAATGTGCTGGTACTTTTACCGTGATTTGATCCGGAATTGTTTTCAGTATAAAGTGCTGTAAACTATACGTAAAATATTATGATTCCGAACAAAAAGAATTCTACACCGTTTTATTTATACTGCTTTTGAACACTTATTACACATTTACGTTTAATACTACTTGCAACTTTACATACATTTTTACCAGACATCTAAGACGCATTGTGTCTCACCTTCTCTAACACATGAACGTACTATTTGCAACCTTTAGTTATTCTGGATTGTGTTTTTATCTCCAAGAGCATTTGTCCTAAGTGGAGATAATGTTTGAGTTTGAACTTTTTACAGAACATATTTCTGCAGTTTTAAAAAATAACGCATTGTGAAAAAAACTATGTGTTTGCAATGTTTCAATATGATAAATAACAAGATATAGTTAGACATTTATAAAATTATACTTAATTGTAGTAAAACAAAAGAAACATGAATGCAAGAGAATACTCTGTATGGAACACTTCTTCAGGAAACACTATGTATGCATTAATGAGTAAGCTTTTCTGTGAATTTTCTGAATTGTGCGCGAAATTGTGAATTCTGTGACTGTGAGTGAGTGAACTGAGAGTGAAATTGTGAATTCTGTGAATTTTTAACTTTTCTGTTTAACAAAACAAAACCTTTATCTGCGTCTTGAAGACTTATTTTTAAAAAAATACGATAAAATATAGAAGGGATAGGTTCATGATTAATACGTGAAAATCAAAACCATTTATAAAGTTAAAAATTCAAAATTTCTGAAAGGAATCACAACAAAAATTCTGTGTTGTAATGGTGACCTTCATATCCGTTTTTGAACTTGAAATTTCTGCTATCTGAAAGTGAAATTATTCCGAATGGTTAACTCAAAACTCATTCAATCGAATCGTACTATCAAATCAAAAAAAAAGGTTGATATGTTCCATAATTACCATTTCAAATAAAACAATACTCACGTGCAGCCAATCATGATATTTTGGCGATTTCAGTATTCTGTGTAAATCCATTGACAATGACTTTGGAAAACTTAAACGATGCCGAAGATAGGAATTTTAAAATCAGATCGATATTTTTGCGACTCAGAAAGTGATTTGTCTGCAACTTATGAGGCATATGGTTTGATCATCCGATCACTATCTAAAGCAGTTTTGTGGGCAGAATGTAAAATATCGTTATAATGTTTTTATCTACGATGTTTTGAAGAAAATAACTTTGGGCATCCAATATGATTTCGATACGGTTGGTTTCCTGCATGGACACTTCACTATTTTAAAGATCCTGAAATCGGTGTAATTTTCTTCATGCTTTGCGGAGATGATGCTTGATTTTAATGCGTTTCTATACCAATTGGATTTGAAATTCTGATAAAATGAAGCAAGAATTTAAACTGACTCAGCAACGATATAATCATGATTCGTATTAGTTTCCTTGATAAGAATGTTTAAAAAAAATTTGTAAACATGATTGCATCACGCAGCTTTCTAATGAAGGTTTGCACGCGATTGAAAAAAAAAAGGTACAGTTTTTACATTATTACATTTTGACCCAATTAAAAAGTATGTCTAAATTATCAAAAAATAATTTTATAGCATTATCAAACGAATAAAATTGCGACTTCAATTCTTAGAGAAATTGTTTCACTTTTTCATGAATATGGCAAAAATATAAAGCAATCGCCCTTTTAGATTTTCAACTAACTATGAAGATTCTGTAATTACTTATCTATTAACCCTTTATCTGAGAGCTAGCAAGGTTTACGACGCAAAGTATAAACAGAGGCAAAGATTCTCAACTTGTGGGTCGATGCTAAAGTAAAGATTCTCAACCTGAGGATCAATGATGAAGCAGAGATTCTAAGCCTAAGAAGTTTTTATGTGGTCTGAAAGTGATATCAAAGAATAAACATTGCAACTATTTATTGAATTCGTTTGCTTCACCCAGATTGGTTTTGATTTCTTTATTGTCTATTCCTGAAATACTGAATAACTTTCTAATGGAATGCAAGAGCCATTAGAGGAGCTATTTAGGGGAAAATAAGAGTTCAATAATATTAATTCCTTTTTCAATGTGCATAGAAAAATACATAAAACATACTTCGTTAAAAATCAAATGTGATTCATTTTAAATAACTTTCTTGGAATGAAACATCACGGGAATTAATGCATCTTAATAAGTTTTCCTTTTTTAGAAACTACAATAAGACTTATTTTTCAAATAATATATAGTCGTTCTTCAGTTTTACTTACTATTAGGATAACGTTATTTTTATAAATATATAAAAAGTTCACCTATTTAATTAGTCTATAGTAGAGCTAAGTCTATAGAGAATTTTATTCATTTTCGTGATCCCCCATTGATATTGTAAGGTATCCTGTTGTCTTTAGGTATCAAAAGGTTGATGATCATTGCTCTAAAGAAATCATTTGAAGTACTCGTACTTTGAATTAATAAGATTAGATTTAAATTCTGAGAGTAACGTATGAACCTTCTCAATCAACTCAACTACAATCAATTACTCGTGATCGAATGATCATGTTCGGTTCTGAGAAAATAGTTTAAAATACTATGTAAATACTTTTGAATACATTTCAATAATTAATGAATGCTAATTAGTATTCGAAAAACAAAGGCAAAATTAGTGAACCTAAAAATAATGTTATCATTGTTTATATATTATAATTTTTGTTAAAATTATGAAAAATGGATTTAAATGTGAACGAACAAAATTACTACTTTAAATTACAAAAAGATATTCCAAATATAACTTGTTTCGTTCTGTCTTATCAATTATGTTCATGTAAACATGACTGCATCTGAAATTATAGTAAAAATAGGATGAAAAAAAAAGTTTTAACTGAATTAGCTGAGATCTTTGATACACGGTCTAATAAATATTCATGTTTACACGTGTGATAAAAATGCTTTGGATAGCTTGCAAAAAAACTCACGAAATGCACGCAATTCACTTATAAATATTTTGCAAACGAAAGAATATCACTGATAAATTTGTAATGCATGACTTCTTGCTCCTTGATTTAAAATGAATTTAAAAAGTATTTTAAAAAATAAATACGCAATAAAGATGCAATATTACAATTCAAAATTAATGGGCGATACTTATTAATTTCGCTCTTTTGAATTTGATCAATTTCTAATTATTATAGTAAAATTAAAAACGCTGTATTGGTCATGCGACGGAATATTTATTTGAATCAGTCTATATCAAAGCTTGTTAAATTTTTGGTTACTCTAGATTTTTTTTAAGAATTTTTTTACTCGACCCTAACTATACAGAAGAAATATTTTCAGCGATATCTAATTTCTTGTGAATAAATATTCTAGCATAGAATTACTTAATATTATAAAGTTATCCTACAATTAAAATGTAATGGATTTTTGAAAAATCACAGCATTCTTATTTATTAGAGTATTTAAGTAAAAAAAATAATTTTAAAGATTTTTTTAAAAAAATGTAGTAAATGCATCTAAATGCTTACTTAAATGCCTTTCGTTTAGTATCTAAAATTCTTAACTGTGTTTAATTAGTCGTAGCAATAAATGTCATTTAATAGTCTACAAGTTTTTAATTCAAGAAAAAGGGAAATTAATAGGTTTGACATTAATTAAATCCTTCATAGGATTTACTCTTATAATGTATAAATTATTATTCTTGATTCTAATACGGAGAGATACTAAGAAATTCTAATTTTTCAAATTTGTTTGTTTGATGAACATGAACAAAATTATTTTTATCCTCTTACGATATGCGATAAGTTCAGGTATATTTACATATGGAGAAAAAATTTTGGAAAAATTACCGCACTTTATGGCATTGGCATTTATGATAAAATTACCACTATTCTGTTTAATAAACTCGATATAAATTTTATTAAATTGTGGTTGTTTTGACCGCACTTTTTTTCAGTGCATATTTAAGAGATACGTTTTTAACAAATGTATTGAACTTTCACGTGGTCCAATCAAGGAAAAAAAACAATGAAACCATCCTACTACTACAAAAAAAAAAAATTATTGGAATGTATTTTTAACGATTACAAAGCTTGAATATCAGACAGTGTTAGGAGCAGACACACGTAGTTTAGATTTCGCTGGCCCATATCGCTGGTTCAAAACTAAAACGACACATTACAAACGTATAATGCCTGCAGATGTGTCGTTTCAGTTTTGAAGCAGCGATATGTTAAAATGAGTGATTATCTTTTTCCCAAATAGGCTATTGTAAATTTAAAAGAAAAGATTTAGACAGCATAGCGATCTTTCCTGGCTTTAAAATACTTTCAAAAAGTACTAAACATTCAAAGTAGTTGGTATCGTGCAGAAGAAAAAAAAATATCTAAAAATAAAAAATAAAGTTTTAAAAAATTTCAATTTCAGAAAATTAAAAGTTTAGTAAGTAATGAAAAAAATTCTAAACAATTTTAACAAAATAAATAACTAAATATAAAATAAACAAATACGTAAATAAATCAGGTACTCATTCCGTAAAAATTATGCAGAAGGCATTTTACATAATTTAATTTTTTTTTAAAAAAAAGCGAAAGTTGCGAAATTGTTTGAAATGCAATCCTTGGGATTCCAGGCCATAACGATCAAAACCCACCTTCAGTCTATCTTTAATCTATCGTTTCTCAGGTAGAAGATTACGTATAAGAGAATTTAAAATTCCTTCACGATGAGCCAATAACAGAATTTAGCTGTCAAAGCGGAAGTGCAAGATGGAAAATTGAGGCCTAACTGATAAAGTGGCACGCGCCAATGAGTATTCGCTACAGTTTGGTTATTATTGTTTTCGTGACTTTTTTTTTCTACGTTTCCGTGTTAAAATCTGTTTTTGGCTGAAAGTTTGTCCATAAACGCCATACCATTCATGATAATGATAGTGTTTTCAAACGATCTCGACTTTTTAAATAGTACAAGTAAAAATCAATGAGCGTAATATTTTTTGCAAAATTGTAGGGTGGAAACGGAAGTTTAAAGTTATGAGGGCACGACGAGTTATGTTTTCCACAAATATGCTACAATTTTCAAGGTTGAAATACTTCTTGGATGATATACTTTGTTTATGAGTGCAACTCCAATTATCCAGATTATCGGGACTAAAAAATAAGTTGAGATAAAAAAAGAAATAAAACCTGATCAGAGTAAAGACAATTTGAGTTTTACTGGATCTAACTTTATAATCCAGTTTTTTGTAAAATTCGAAACAATGCATAGACAGGAACAATTTTCTGGCAATTTCTTTCAGAAAACGGGAATAATCGGAATTCAATATCAATGGATATCAATCCTGGCTTAGATGATATCTGAATGTTTCTTGTTTCATTCAAGTGTGATTTGATTAACACTGAACAAATCTTGATTAAGCAACTTTTGGAGGAATCTTGACTTAATGTATTTTAGTATGAATGAATGTATCGTGATTTTTGAAATTAACTATCAATGAATAGGGTTTGAATTTGTGATTGTTAAATTGAATCTAACTATTGACCTGCTGACGACTGATCTTCTTCACTCAATAAATCATTGTCCCGCAGTGGTCTAACACGGTTCCCAGTAGAACACTGAAGTCAAGCATAACTGGCTGCGGTCAGTAAGTGGGTGGATGACCACTTCGATCAGCCTACACAGGGACCGAGAGTGGGCGGTATCGGTCCTCGTTAAACTGTTCAACCGAGATTATGTGTATTGATTTTGCTGAGCTTCACACTTTTAGAGTAAGTGAAATAGAAAACGTATGTAAAAATAAAAAACAAAAAATGCGAAAAATTCCGGTAAAAATTACTGTCACACTGAGTGCAGCTTCTGCAAAATTCATTTTCACCGTAAAACTTTATTCCTTAATTTTTACAGTAATAATCATTTAATTGCAGTGTGGCAGAGGGATTTCACAGTAAATATTACTGTAAAATTACAGTTTATCATATTTTTTGTTCTGTAAAGTTACAAACAATATAAGTTTTTGCAGTGCATGTATAGCAGTGGATTTATTTATCTTATGAATTCATCATGAAAAAAAATTAATTTTAATGTTGAAATAAAAATGAAAGATCTCAGCAATTTGCTAGTAATTTCCTTATGACAGCAGAATCATTTGTTTATTGCAAACAATTACTCGATTTCGCGATCGAAGATTTTCTGCATAATTCATTTACATAAAATAAGATAAGAGTAAGTCACGAAAAGGTACGTAACGCCAATTTAAAAGTTAGGTACATAGAAAAAGAAGATATAACTGGAAATTCTTATAGTCGTCGTACGCGCAGCACGTTGTTATGATTGAGGCGTTCGTATTCGTGATATTCTTGAGGGTAAATTCCGAGGATGTATATTTTATGAGTAATTTTTATTTTTTAAATTATATCATTTATCTTAAGTAGTAATGTCTATTCAATCATATGTAAGGTTCAAGTTCCTGAATTTATAATGCAGCATATAGAGCTCCAGATCCTTGTACTATTATAAGGTTAAAATGTTATCTCAAATGTAAATTAACTAATAATAACGCAACAAACCCCTCAAAGTAATTGTTGAAATAATGTTTGATTTTTTTTCTCACTATTTTTGAATTTTTAAGGTTTGAAATGTTTGCTTACAGCAACTTTATTATTTTAATACCTACTTTTAATTGCATACTTAACACGTACAAATTTTAAACTAACTGATGCATGATTTTATTATCATTTTATTGTGATAAAAATTGAGTAGAAATAATTTATTTTAAGAATAAATCACTTGTATACGTGTTTTCAAGGTACACGTTTCATAAATTGGTATACTAACTGCTAGTCAAAAGATATAAAGATTTAGTAGTTAAAGTCTAAAAATGGAGATTGCATGTAGTGTCAATCAAAATAACTTTTTTCTAACATTTTACAAAAAAATATACCTGAAATTTTGATAATTACTAAATTATAAAATAAAGATTTTTTAAAATTATTTTCAAGATAAAAATTTTTTTAATTGATCTGCACATTCAACTCTAGATTTGGGCAGTGCAAACAATTCCATAGCTAGATTACGGTCGGTGACCGTCAAAATGTTTTCCATTCACTAACCAAAAAAACAAATGAAGTTGCCTTAACCGTAAAAATACAGGTCTTCGTGTAAATTTTTTTCGTACAAAATGTATGCCTACTGGCTAAAATTTTACAATTTAAGTACCGAATTAAGAAAAGATAATTCAAAACATATAGAAATTTTATAATTTCACTTCTAACGAGTATATCAAGACTATAAAATAAAAATTTAAAAAGAAAAATGACTACATTTTTAATGGTAATACAATTTTAGAATATATTAATTCCAATTTTAGTCTTGCAGAGACGGCGGTAACATTTGCTTCAGTTGTGTTCAGTTCAGAGGCTTATATAAACCATTTAAAATCTTATAAGTATTGTAATAGCATCATAAAAATTGAATTTTTGGTAAATTATATAATAAGCGAGAGAAAAATTCACAAAAAAAGTCAAAATTTAAATTTAATTTAAACCAAACTAAATACAAAAATAATGCAAATTTTAAATGTACAAAAAATATTATTATTCTGCATTAATTGCTCACTTATTTCAAACTCTAAGTTCATGTTCCATTTTTTGGATCATTGGCTGATAAACGGTTAACATTCTGCTTGCAAAGTTAATTTTCAGTTCGAGCCTTGACGTTGTTTGAGACTCAGCCGATTTGTTAATTAAATAAGGGCAAAACCTTGTTATGCTGCCATCTGTTGACTAGTAAGGCATTAGCGTGTTCATTTTCAGAGGTCACTATTGTGAAGGGAAAGCGAGATTTTTTTTTTTATTTTTTATTTATTTATTTTTTTTTTTTTTGGTCGCTGGTTGGGATTGAACCCGAAGAAGAGAGTTGGGCGTATAATTTAATGGTCAACTCAACAAATTCTTATCTTTCTAAATAAGGAAATGAGTCGGCTATATAAATGAAAATATTCGAATTTTAAATTTCCAAAAGTGTGATATGATTTACATACAAAATAAAAGTAAAATATTGGGAATCAAGCACATCGAGACAGAGAAAATGAACAAAAATCTAATTTTCAACTGGAATGTTTACAAATATTTAAAATATTAACTGGGACTAAAAACTTTTCCTCTCGTAAATTTAATAAAAAAAATTTAACGTGAAAGTTTTACCAAACATTATTTTTTGAAATACATGTTTTAAAATACACGTAAAACCAATTCCAACTTGAATAAGTTTTTTTCCCTCTAATTTGGCTCACAAGTAAGCACAATTAAAAATGGACTTTTCGGATATTCTTTACTACTTTCATAACCATTGAAGAAACTAAAAAAAATAATAATTAGCACTAATTAATTAGCACATTTGAGATTATCCGCTCTAATCATTATGATTAAATCCTAGTACGTAAATATTTGATCCTTAGATCAAAAGTGATTCAGGATGGTTTGTTTTTTTTCTTCCTCGCATTATTATTAGTGATAATCTAATCATTAAAATAGAAGTTATCTTAAAGTATTTAATCTTTTCTTACTTTCGCCTGCTTTGCCTTGTAGAAATATCTCTTGCAGAGACTCTATCAAACTTTTTATTTTCATAAAATTTGCGTTATATTCTTCTCTTATCAAACCAAACTTGTAATGATTCTGTTGATAAGTTTTCCTTAAAAGAAAAAAAAATTATTTGAGTGATTGCTTTTTGTTATATTGTTTAATTTATCAGTGCCATGTAACTAGAATTGACTGTGAGAGTGTTCAATTAAAACAGGGTTGTTGCTTACTGGGCTGATCCTTACTTTTACCATTGCCTTCATTCCATTCTTCTACAGTGAAATGCAGAATCCGTGATGGACAACTCGAAATCTGAATCAGGCATTAATCTCGGGTATTTTTAAACTGTTCAGAGGGGACACGTACGGACCACCCACTAGAATCTTAGGTGTGACGTACCTCGTTCAACACATGCACCACTGTCAGTAAAGGAGAATGGCCTTTTAATCGAAGGCCAAGGCTGAAATGGAGAGATTGCGGAAGTCTGAGAGCTTTTTTGGTCACCTCAACCACACCCTTGGCTCAATTCTTATTATAACTTAGTTTCCAAACTAGACTTGATAAATGCCTTGTTGACTGATTTTTAATTGCTATGTTCACACGGAGACTGTTATTAAGCAACAAGTATCAAAATTTCAATTTCATTCAATCATATTTCTTGTTGCGCTAATCATGTTATTAGTGCCACAAACCTCTAAAGGTACCGTTGTCAATATCGATGAAAATCGTTAAGCAATTTCGCTCTAGTTCAAAAAAAAAAAGACAAGATTGGA
Organism: Parasteatoda tepidariorum; assembly: GCF_043381705.1. NCBI lineage: Eukaryota > Metazoa > Arthropoda > Arachnida > Araneae > Theridiidae > Parasteatoda > Parasteatoda tepidariorum. Next base: position 55,061,568 of record NC_092205.1, read on the forward strand.
GTGAGTATATGACTCGCCGAAAAACAAATATTAATTAATGTTAATAAGAAGCTTTATTTGGTAATCAGTTTGAAAGTGACTTGACCTCGATTTTAATCAATGTTGTCAATATATATATATCAAGAGGAAAAATAAAGTTTAAAAAAAATCAATCATTATTTAAATCATAATCAGAAAATTAATAAAAATTTTCATTATGAGATTTTTTTCCCTGTCTTTTAAGTGTTTCAATGATTCATGAATAATATTTTTAATGATTTTTCTCTTAAGAAATCGCTTTTCATTAAAAAAATAACAGTTATTATAATAAATTATTGATTTCATTTCGCTAAACATCGATGTATAGCTATATTAAATATAGCTATATTGTATGTATAACTAGATAAAAATCAATCATTATTTAAATCTCATTCAGAAAATTAATACAAAATTTCATTATGAGGTTTTTTTCCTGTCTTTTAAGCGTTTCAATGTTTCATGAATAATATTTTTTATGATTTTTTTCTTAAGAAATCACGTTTCATTAAAAAAATAACAGTTATTATAATAAATTATTGTTTTTTTCTTTTCGCCAAACATCGATGTATAGCTATATTCTCTAACCAAAATAGGTATAAAGATTATTAAATACTTAAAAATGAAGTTTTAAGGTAGTTGTTTTCATATTGTATCAATAAAATGCATGAACAATGTGAACTAATATATTTATAAATATATTAGTAACTTTTCTATATAGTAACTTCTGAAATATATGACACTTTGACATTGACATTGACATTGACTTTGACATGACACTTTGACATAAATGACACTTTTAATAGATATAAAGAAAGTTTGTTAAGTATTTTGTCGTTATTTCAATGAAAATAAGTGAACATTATTTAGATAATATATTTCTTCTAAAAAAAACATTAAATGAAAGCGGAAAAGCAACTAGCAGCATCCATTTTGAAATATTTGCTATTCCTCGAAGGAAATTTAAATCGACAGGGCAGGGTGTAAGTTTTTATAAGTGTAGGCTTTTTAGTAAATAAAATTTTCTTTCTTTTTGGTCAAAAAGTCTGCGTCCTTTTGTACCTTCAAGGGAACGATTAGCTTTTACAACAGTAAATATGAATAAATCTCTCGTCATGATTTATAATCGAGTGGCTCGGTCTTATTTTTGTTTACTTCTGTACGATTATATTAATGACATGAACAAATTATTCTTCTCTGTGATTTATAGTTTTAAAGTTGTGCTTTTTGTACCTCCTTTCAATAAAATTTATTAAATCCAGACTGGAAAACGTGAATTTAATGCAGTGGTGTGATTTTTTTTTCATATTGTGCATAGGTGTAGAAACATGAAACTTTCAAAACAATTCCTAATCTTTTAAATTACATTTTGTTCTATTATTCATAAAAAGTGTTTCTGTGCCATAATTTTATTTACTCCTGTTTATTTCAGTTTCATTCGGTTGTGTGAAAAGTTATACTATAAACAGAGAAAAGAAAAAATCTACACTTAAAAATTTATCGAAAAATTTATCGATGTAGAAATTATAAGTAATCAATGATTTTCATATTTATTCTTTTATAAATTTGAAAAGACAAGAGGTGTGTCATTCATAGAAATATACATTTTATTCGCCAAAGAGGCAAATTTAAGAACTTGAAAAATATTAAGAAATAAAATATTTAAATCAAATCATAATTTACTTTACAAAATATACTTTTGTCTTCATTAACACATGACATCCTTAAAAAAGTAACTTCCAAGTATTTTTTGGAAATAAAGTAAAACAAATAACCAAACAATCATGATGATTTTTTTAAATTCAATTAAAAATACTTAAAAGAAAATGATAAACTCGTTGCCTAAAACTACTAGTTAAGTCTTATAAAGTAGAGGGGCGCTGAACAAATTTGATCAGTGAATGTTGCCAGTTTGCCATGCCTGAAAAAACACACGGGGAGTTCTTTTACACGCATTTACAGCCGCTTCCCATTTCTCCTTGTCGTTTTTAGCACAGTCGTTTTTAACAAAATCTTCACAGACGTTTTAAATTATTATTGGAAGAGTCTATTATCTCATTCGATAATAGTTAAATCGTATATTAGGGAGAGATACAATTGCATGTTATGCACAGTTTTTCAAAAGTGAAATTAAAAAAAAAATATTGCGCAAATGTTTCCTGCGTGAAAAAGTACAAAAAAAAAACATAATTTTTAAAAAGTATACTTACGGGCTAAAATTGTACCAAACTCCATTACTCATTTTTTAAATGTTTTTTATTATTATAAATTATATATTTTCGACATTTCTCAAATTCCAAACTTTGTTTTCAAATGTAAAATGAAATTTACATTATACATGTTAATATAATTAAATTATACATGCATTACATGTAATTCTATTTATTTAGGACTATGGTTTATATGCATAAATAAAACATTTTTGGGCAGAGCTCAACATTCGTATTGATTATAGTTAGCAAAAGGGTTAGGTGCCTTTCTCTTGTTAGAGAAATATAATTACAAAATATTTAACAAATCTCTGCTATTTTATAACGCGAATGGTGTTTACTGAGGTGTACAGTTCATAGATAACTCACTTTTTTTCCATAAAAATAATATAAATGAGGAAGAAATTTTGTTTACATTTCATATACAATAGTGATAAATCATGGATTTATTTTGTCCATAGATTGGATTTTAAGTAAATGTTAAATCTAAGAAAGCTTTTTTTTCTCAATGATGATTCTTTGTTTAATTTTTGTTACCTACTTTAAAACGATATATTCCAAACCTAATTACATATTGCATTGAATTTCGGATAGAAAAATATTTTTTAACCTTTTTACTTTATTAGGTGTTTAGGAAATTCGCGTAAAACTGTTACAAAACATACAATGTTTTATATTTAAGAGAAAGAAAGATATGTAATTTTAATTTAAGAATATTTTAAAGCATTTTAAGCATAATTAACAAAAAATAAAGGAAAAATAACATCAAAATATTCTCTATTCTGAATTTAAAAAAAATAATGTAAGAGCTTAAAATTTTTTTTATTACTTTCTTTAGTTATATCAAAAATTAGAAACATGATATTTTTTGCAATTTTAAAATTTAAAACGTTTTGTAAATAAGTTTTTTGTATGAAGTAAATAAGTCCTGTAAATAAAGTCTCGTGACATAATTTTCAGTCCTTTTTATACACTTTTTGCATGATAAAACAGTGCGCAAAGATGTCATAAAATGATGATTTCTCCATAATATAAAAATTTTTTGTTTAGAATAAAATAAGCATTATTATAACGATTATTTTTTATTTTCTTGTGTCAAGGAAGTAAGTTATATTTCTTTCTTTCTCTGAAATATTTAATTGAAATCTTAGAAAATTCTAATTTTCAATACAATTAGATTTTAAAAATTAAAATTGTATATAGTCTTAGTTAAAATACACCCTTTTAGTAATTTATGGATAAATTGAAGAGTCAGAGTTGAACCTTGAGCAAAAATAAAACTAAAATCAGAAGTAGTAATTAATAATAATCAATTATAGTTTAATTTTCGATGACATATGCCTCCTAAAGGTAAACTCTGTATTTACAAAAGAAAAAAGCCAGTTTCTATGCAAAACTTCACATGCAAATTACAACACAACCTTGAAGTTATTTTTTTAACAGAAATTGAACATAAGTAAATAAGTAATCAAAACAGTTTTCTTCTAAAGGAAGTGAATTTTAATTATTAATTTCGCTAAACGACATCTTATATAAGTATCATTTTCAAAGATAACAAAAATAATTACATAAGATTTGTTAAATGAAGCATTTTAAACTTATTCTACTTCTCAAACAATATAATTTTATTAATATTTATTTTACTATTTGTTAGTTTTCTTTTGATTAAAAATCGCTCTTGAAATAACAAATAGAATGATCTGTATGGGGCACTAAAATTTAGGACCACCAAAAAAAAAAAAAAAAAAAAAAAAAAAAAAAAAAAAAAAAAAAAAAAAAAAACGGCTGAATTTATTATATAATAAAAATTACTAAATTTTAAAATTAATTCTTGCTTAATTAAATAAGTAGAATTTCAAGTATTTCGAGATTTATTGCTTCAGAATTATTTGAAACCGGTAATTAGCGATTGTTTACAAACTACTGCATGAATATTCGTAAACTATAGAAAAAAACACGTTCACGGGTTATTGAAGTAACATACATACAGACTTTCACTTTTATATATAGAGAAATTTATACAAATATAAGCTCAAATAGTAACTATAGTTTAAATAATATTTTTAATAATATTTTTAATCTTTCATATTCATAAGTTTGAAATATTTTACGAGTCATTAGAAATTGCAACTAGCTATCTGTAAAAAATTTTGCGCGTTTTTTTGCTAAAAGGAAAATGAAGTTTAAGAGACACCAAAAGTGTGCTGAATCATATCTATAATTAAAGCTGATTAAATTTTAAAATTAGTGTTATTTTATCAAATTTATCTTTATTACATAATAGTAGTTGAACGTTAAAAATATAATAGTAATGGTAAACGTTTGGAACATTTTATTTCGTTGTTAGATGAAAATTTGACTTCAATCAAAAAAGGAAAAATCTTTCAAAAATTAAAACAAAAAAAGAATCAGTTACTTACCCTATCTAAACTTTGAATAAATTATGACATTTTAAATGCAAACTCTGTTTAAATAGGAACAAAGACCAATTTGAATCGGTAAACCAACTATAGTTTAAAATACAACTCTATAACTCTTGTAAACAAAAACGAAACAAACAAAAAAACCCAGCAAGTTTACAATGAAGTTTCATTTCTAGGAAGTAGTTTATATTTATTTATTTCTCTGAACGACTGCATAGAAATCTTAGAAATATTGCAGCATGTTCAACATTACATATTTGAGGTTCTTATTGAAAGTTCAATTGGCGACTTTAAAACCTATTTGCTAATACATCATCATTAACTGCATTAAAATGTGATATAAAAATTGAAATAAAAAAGAGAATTATTGAGATAGAAAGATAACTTTAAAAAATAATTATTACCTTCTTCCACTGGACGGAATGGTCTTCATGATTTCATTTACATAATTATGCCTGGAAAAAAAATAGTACAATTAGAACTCCCAAGAATTACTTTTTTTTAAAAGACTAGTTAGAACATCAGTTGAACAATAAACATAAAATACGCCTCGCACATTTTATGACATCTGATTGATAGCTTTGGGTTTGGTTGTATAGATCAACGGTAAAATATTTTAGAGAATTCACCCTAGCAGTTAGAATGGGTCAAATTAATTTGAACAATTTAAGGCTATTGACTTCGGAAATATTGTTTCGTTAATTCATTTTGTTCGGTTAAAACCTCGAATTAAAGTACACTGGTGTAAGAAATTAAAAGGATTTTTAGATTTGGTCGATTATCTCTAGAACTACTGGACCGATTTTAATGAAATTTGATACGTACATACATTGATACAATACAAAACAAATAACCATTCAACAATTGTAATACGCACGCATGATCGTGCGCAACACTCGTTGGAGTAGGAAGGTATGAAATTGCCACAGGGAATGATGATAAATCGCCTTATTTCAAGTATGAAATCACGCTGCAAGGCCTGTATATCTGTAAGAGGGGACCAAACCCCCTATTGACTCTTTTTTTTTTTGTTCATTCTGCAACCGCGGTTTCCTACTTTCCGACTCCAACGAGTGTTACGCACGATCATGCGTGTGTATTACAATTGTTGAATGGTTATTTGTTTTGTATTGTATCAATGTATGTACGTATCAAATTTCATTAAAATCGGTCCAGTAGTTCTAGAGATAATCGACAAACTCTGAAAAAATCTCTTAATTTCTTACACCAGTTTATTTTAATAAACAGGGTTAGAAATTTATCAGCAAAAAGGGTTAAATAATAACTTATTTCATTGTTATTTTACCACATTCAAACCAAACAGGCAAAAAACCATGTATAATAGGATTTTCGTATGTATGGTAGAACCATATATAATAACTGTCAACTAAGAAAAAAATCATTTATTAACTGCTTTCAACCAATACGGTTAAACAACCTGAATTTTATAGCACTAAATAGGCCCAACTAATGAAGCCACTTGCAGCTGGGTACACATTACAGCCGAAGGGGTTACTCAGTCAATCTTATGACCAACAGAACGGGGGTTCTGTCTTATCGTTTATGCCACAATATTTTACCATTCATTTCACCACATAAAGAGTTTTCAAGTATCCTGCACTCCTTGATTCGTGGCCCTGGGCTACTAGAGTGCTTAGAATAGTCTTATTCACGCATATATGGCAGCACCATTATGTTGCTTAACACAAAAAAGTATAGTACTAAGGATAAGTGAATTAACTAGATAAACTAATTAAACCACATTCTAAGGTTCATTCGATAAAACGCAACTCCACCGCAACTTAACTCTGATGTCCAGTTAAATTTCTTTTTTACGGCTTTGAAACCATACTAGTTGTAAATGATTTAAAAAACTATATACTTTTGTATTCATGGATTTTCAACAGTACTTGTTGTAAACGGTTTCAATACCGTTAAGCTGAAAAATTTTCTTTACCGTAAACCTTACGGTTAATTGGATGAATAGACTGCTACTGGTTATTTTACCGTGATTTAGAATGAAAATTCTGACACTGAATGAGGAATGACACAAACGATATAGAACAAATACAACAATACGACAAAATTAAAATACAAATTTTACCACTGGTCAGATGTTAGATAACAGGTACACTGTAAGAAATTGCAGATCAAATTACGGTATGCAGCTCTTTGGTCCCTAAAATCCATTTTTACCTCAAAATATTATACGATAATTTTTACATTATTTAGTTAATTTGAGTGATGCAGTTAGTTTACGCTTAATTATTTCTGTAAAAATTACGGTATATCAGATTTTTTGTTCGATCAACTTGTTCCCGTAAAAATAGATTTACGATAAAAAGTTCCGGCTCTCTAACTCTGATTTAACTGATTTAAAATTTTAGTAAAAAATGCCGAATATGGAGACGTTAAGTAGCATAACATCTATGCTACAAAATTGAGGAGTAACTTTTCTTGTTGGTCAAAGATTTAATTGATTACATGCAAGGGCTAGAAAATAACGGCTATAGAATCACAGAAAAAGTATAACCGCAAAAAATGTCAAAGATGTGTGTACGACACTGCGAAGAAATAGTAATTTGCACTAATTTTAGCTTTTAATTGGGAACCAAATCACTTGATTGATTAAAAACCAGAAAAAGTTACAGCATGCAGCAGAAAACGAAAAGCATCGTGCTTTACATATGGAAAGAATATTAAAAGCATGTTCAAAAAAGTTCCGCAAATGCTTTTATTTAATTTTCAAAGCAAAAGAAAAAAAGAAAAAAAAATCTTTTTTTTTTATAGTAAAATATTGAAAAAAGTAATTGTAGACTTTATTCTCTATTCAAGAGGGAAACTTACTGTACGGAATTATTAATAAAAATGTCAAATATTCAGTAACATAATCCACACACTCTTAATATTGGATTGATAGTTCTAAATATATTATTTCGCGCAAAGAGCGCCGGAAAAACCCTTTAAAACGATCGACACCAAGATAATAATGGGTCAAATTCATTTAAAAAACTAATAGTTTTATCCATTGTGGCGATTATCAGAATAAAACCAAAGTCACTTAATTCCATACATCAACCTAGATAGATCTACTATAGTTTGTTTAGTAACAACATTATAATACCGGAATAAAGGTTGATGACATCGATTTTTTCATTCATTATTCTCGTCTGTTTTTTCTTAATTTTTAAGGAATTTTAAGTGGCAATTGTAATTCATTTCTGACCCACATAAAAAGATTTCTCTTTCAACATTACCTAAACCATTATTCATTTTTCATCATTCGAGAACGAATTCAAAGCATACACATCAGCCACAGTGGTTCTGTCTTCCGGAAATGCGGTAATAATAGAGGCGTAAAAAGGATAATTTCCATAAATACGTTATTTATCACTGTCATGATACGTTTCTATCAGACTATGGTAAATAACATGAAATTTGGGCTCCAATGTGAGGAAACACCCTTTTTGTTTTGCAGTCACAACAGTTTAAACTTTTTAAATAATTTGTTTTATTTTAATTTATGATCAATTTATTTATATGACTTTTTAATTTATAACTTGTATTTTGTGTTTTGAGTAAAGATTGCTTTGGTTAATACGTGGGAATATTTCGTAAGAATTTTAAAAATTTGAAATGTTTACCAATCAACTACAAAAGTTTAAAATTTGAAAAACAAAAAAGGCCTCATTTCCGGTAGCTAATTGATTTTTTTCCAATTTTTTGATTAAAATAATATAATAATTTAATTCATAAAATAATGTACATGGCAAAATCAATAATTCATAAAGTGATATATTTCGATTCAATTCATATATCCATTAAGAAAATAATGTATCTCAACAACTAATTATTAAATATAAACAGAAAACATACATTCATTAAATTAAAAATAGCCATTAAAACTTCACCTTGAAATAAAATATTCCATAAAAATGAAATAGTTTAGGAAAAAAAGCATTTTTAAAAGAAGGTAACAAATTAACTTTAAAAATATTAAAAATTTAGTCTTTTGTCGACATATATACAGAGGTCTATCCAGACATTTTGTGAAAGGTCCGTTTTTGTAAAATTGTGAAAAAATTACTCGTAATTTGTGAATATAAAATAAACGTTAAGTCACATTCTTTCAACCGGGGTCCTGCTTCTGTGAATTTGTGCAAATAGGGTCCTATTAAAGCAGAAAACTTTTTCAAGGAGTTTTTAAATTGTAAACACATACAAGATTATGCTCAACACCGTAAAATTATAATTAAGTAAATTTAAATTAAAAAAAAAAAAAACAGCAATTGTCGCTACTAAATTAGTATTGCAACATACAGATATTTGGTATTTAGCCTATACTGCTGAACGCAGAATATTCATTTCGGAAGAATAAAGGAAAAAGCGTCTTACGAAGACAAAACCTAGTTTGTTTACATATGTCTTCCCCCCCCCCTTCCTGGGAAGGGTTTATTCGATTAACAAAACAATAATGGAGATAAACAAATTTGTCAAGGGTCCGATTAAAAGATAAATTATTTTGTAAAAGGCCCGTTAACGGACCCAAATTTAGCAATAATGTTCAGCTAAAAAAACAAGAAAATATGCACTCTAAATTGCTTTTGATTTAACAGTCAGATTTTCTCTTACTAGAAATCAACCTTAAGGATAAGGGGTGAAATCAGTGCAAATGATATTTCTATTTATGAAATCAGACACAAAAACACACTTTCTCTGAATAAACCTTTTTTTTTCCCTTTTTTTTTACAGGTTATTATTTCTAACCACCAAAATACAGAGCGTAGCATAATATTTGGTTCTAATGATTTGGCCAGGAAAGTGATTGAAAGTTTAATGGACCCCTTAATGTTAATTTTACTATTCGAAAACTTCACCGCATCTCAAGAACTGTTTAAGAGCAAGGAAATCTGTATACAGTTATAGAATTCGTTTTTCCAAAGATAATTCCAGGTAAAAAATAACTTTTTTAAAAAATTATTTATTATTTCGTATTATTTATTTACTATCAGTCGAAAAATCTTTCAATACAAATTTTTAGATCATTTTATATAATTAGACAAAATACAAATTTTAACAAAATTGTTCCAGAGAAATCTGACTGTTTCATCCATAAATAAAGATAAAGGAAAAAAAAACTTTGTTATTAAAAAATAAAAAATCCCCATCTTCAATATTCATACGTGAGGATTAGAATTAAGCAGATAACAAAGATTTTTTCTATGGAGCTTTAATAACTGCCTCTGTTGATAGTTTAAAGCTCAAATTTAACAAGTATTAGTTGATATCTCAATGGCCAAGATATCTTGTTGCAGATTTTCATTTTTAAAACCCTACCCTACTTAAATAAAAATATTCTGCTTAAAAGCAATTTTAAAATCTTTTCTACCTTTAGAAATTATAAGAATAAAAATAAAATGTTTTTCAATTAATTTTTTGTTTTAATAATACAAAAGAATACTTGAACAAAAAATTGCAATAATTAATATTGAACAATAGCAATTAAATAGTAAAAAAGTGAATGTAACAGAGAAGTTATAAGAATATAAGAAAATATATTTTCATAAAAAAATTAGATTTTTCTTTCAAAATTTGATATCAAATTTAAGTAGAAAAATAATTTTCACAAATCCAAACCCGAAAATTCCTCTTAAAAATACGAATAATACTTTCTGGAACTTTTGATTTCCTACTTTATTCTATGTAGAAAACTTTTTCTTTTGTTGAGGCATTTCATAGAAAATGAATAGACCTATGAACCCAAAGCTGCAATTTAAAGATGAATCAATAGATGAAAACAGGAATTTTATTTCTTTTCTTTTATAACTACACTGTTTGATGAAGAAAACAGGATTAAGCGCTTTAGGTCGCGCGAGACCACCAATCATTAATATTCTCTCGTCCCATATTCCCCTGTATTACTGGACAGTACAAGGTAAGTGTGAAATACCATCAGAGACCTATTTATGAGCGTTCAAGGTTATGGGGTCTTCCCTGACCTGAACTGAAATTCTAGAAAAACTGCTTAGTTTTTCGAGAAAGTAGAATGAAAATGGGGTTGGATATCTCATCAATGAATTTTCTGACCAACACTTTACAAAAAAAGAAAATATTAATTCATTTTTAGTAATTTTATGTAAATATCCGTGAAGGACAAAAAAATATCAAGTATTAATAATCAATATTAATCAATATTACACATAAGGAAAAAAATCTGGTGGAATTACCGTACTGTATGGTAGTGACTTTTCTAAATTTAAAAAGAAAAAAAAACATGATTCTGGTATATAAAAATAAATTACTATGTATTTTATTTCATATTATGACCGTCGTTGAACAGCCGACCCAATTATATGGGTTTACGACTACTAATGTTCAACTCCGTAGAGTTATAATTTTGACCCCAATCCAGAAGGCAAGGGAACTCCTGGATCGAGTATTGGGTGAAATTGAACTTCGTGGAGGACTTTTTGATGGAGCTAACCCGCATTTGCGTTACATGGAGATTAAGACCACGAGAACTTCCCAAGGTTAGCCTGGTGGCAAGAGGACTGTAACCCACGATCCGTCTACCACTGAGGATATTTCACGTCAGCATTGTGGTCGGTGCAAGCCGGATGCGAAATTCGTATCGACTGGGATTCGAACCCGATGCGCCTCATTGGAAGGCGAATGTTCTATTCCCTGAGCAAGTATTATGTATTTATACCATCCATCTGGTAATTTTTCCGCTTATATGTTAATGACTTACAGGAAATTCTTATTTTTAAAATTATAGCACTTATTACAGCACATGTAGTAAAAAATGCAAAACTGAAAAGTAAATTGAGCAGAATAAAAGGTTTTCATATCCTGTTCTAATGTATCATGATAAAATTACTAAATTTTGACACATTAACTAAATTTTATCAGACAATACAAAATCATCCTACATATCCAATCATCAATACTACAAATCATCCTTTTTCCTTTCTCAAACTTCTAGTATTTTTTTCAATTATTTGAAAAGTGTATCTGTAGATAACATTTTTGGAATTCTATTTTCAGATTTTTTGGTTTTTTACCAAACTCATCCCTGAGATATATATAGAGTTCTAGAAAATTAAAAAAAAAATTAAAAATAAATCCATTATTTTCAAATAAATTTCTCCAAAATGGGAAAAGGAGAAAATGGTAAAACTAGTTACAAGAGTTAATCAATGCACAAAGGAAGTTTTTTAATTGAGATTTTATGCTAACAAATTTTTTTTTTAAATTTTATCTATTTTCTTCCAATAGTATTCGACATTGAAAATATTATTTGATAGTAGCCAATTGATAATGATTAATAGTGACCGATTGATACTGATTAAAAGTCACTAATTGATACTGATTAATAGCAACCTTCGCATGATATTCTCGATTTACCACAGTCAAGGAGTTCTCCTGATGATTTTGCAATTCAGTAAATAACTTAATATTTATTTTTCAAATACCATTCAAATACTGTTTAATTCAAATACCGTTCAATTCAAATACCGTCGTTATTTCGGCTCATGGAAGCATGTTTTAAAAGCGTAACTACAAAAAAACACTAACACGTTATTTCAGGTATTTTTCTAACTAGAGACTCTGAAGACAGGCCGATTTATCATCTATTTTTGGAGCAAAGAGCTAACATAAGCACAATACTAACATAACATTAACTGGCGAACTTGTTTGCTCCAATATTGCTTGATAGGTCAGCTCTGATAGTATAAAAGCCTTATTTCTAACTAATTCGGTGACGTCATCTACGTTTATTTTGCTGAAGCTTACCATAGCATAAGGAATTAAAAATAAATACCTAATCATTAAAGAAAGTACAACAAGCTTCGTTACTGATTGAACAGAGCTGTAAGCTAGCATATATTGATATAATGTTTTAAGTAAGTGGAAAGAAAATGCATCTGCAGTTTAATTTATACATATGCCTAATGATAGATCAATGAGGGAAATAAATTTTTCCCACATATCCCCCGAACGCACTAATTAAACTTTTTTTTACGATTTTTTGGATAATAATACATCCAAACTACAAAAGAAAAAAAAAGCCAAATTATCAGTGTCACCATTTTCTAGTTATAAGTAAAAGAGAAGATACAGACTGACAAAATTTGAATTTTTTTATTTAAAGAGATTATGTACACCGAAGAGCCATTACATTATGACCACCCTCCATCTATAATAATGGGCTCACCCAGGTTTTCATGGTTTCTCGCCCGGGAACAATGTTTTCACGGGGCACGTTAGGACCCATAATCCTCATAGAACGATTCCTGACGTCTGTAAGCTACTTGAACATAGTTGCAGATCAGGTTCACCCATTCATGGCAATAGTTTTTCCTGGGGGGATGATGTTTAAAAACAGGATAATGCACCATGTCATAAGGGTCGAATCGTCATGGATTGGTTCGAGGAACATTCCAGTGACTTTCAAGTCATGTCTTGGCCCCCAAATTCACCTAACCTTAATCCAATAGAGCATCCGTGGTCCTACTTGGAAAACCAAATTCGTGCTGCCACGCTATCCCCTCGCAATGTGAGGGAATTGCAGGACCAGTTGGCGAGAGCTTGGTACCAGATACCTCAGACTACCTATCAGCACCTTGTGGAATCAATGCCACGGCGGGTGCTAGCAGTTTTGAGGGCTAAATGTGGTCCTACATGTTATTAGCAGGGTGGTCACAATGTAATGGCTCTTCGGTGTATGGAAACTTGTGAATACCTCATAAAAATGTTTCCAGATCACACCAAAATGTATACAATGTATTTTAAATTCATTGCGTTTAATGAAAGAAAAAATTAACAATGAGTAAGAAATTTCACTCAACTGTGCGCTGAGAACAAGTGAGTTTAGCTACAGACAATTACATCTTTATAAGGCTGTTTTTCGTAGGCTCCGTCGTAATGTGAAATGATGCTTTTCGGGGAATAATATGCTACTTTTAATACTGCTGTGAGTTTGCAACTGTAACTCATGAGTCATGACTGTTAGGTCAGATTTAGCCTATCTGATGTCAGCGCTGTCTACGTTTATTTTGAAAATGGTGCAAAACTTCAATATGGAGAAAAGCCGCAGTTTTGTGAAAATAAAAAGCGTATGAGGTTTAAATTTTTTAATATTTGAAAACTTACTCCAATGCTGCATTATATGCACTCAGAAATTTTTTTAAAAATTGACAATACCGCAATGATTTTGATAATTTTCATCTAGTTGGAAAAATATCGCCAAATGGACTATTTTCAAAAAAGTTTAATAATTTTTTTAAATATTTAAGTTATTTGTCTGTTCTCAAGTCAGGGGTCTGTCCAGACATTTTGTGAAAGGTCCTGTTTTTGTAAAATTGTGAAAAAACTACTCATAATTTGTGAATATAAAATAAGCGTTAAGTCACATTCTTTCAACCAGGGTCCTGCTTTTGTGAATTTGTGCAAATAGGGTCCTGTTATTGCAAAAATTGCTAAAAACCTTTTCAAGGAGTTTTTAAATTGTAAATAGATACAAGATTCTACTGAACAATTGCTGCTACTAAATTAGCGAAGCAACATACAAATATATATACTATACTGCTCAACACAGAATATTCATTTTGGACGAATTATGGATACAAAATCACTCACATTTTTAATAATTTCAATTGACAGATTTTAAATATTACAACTTAGTTACGTATCACTTTTAATGTGTTACGCAATAAGTAAATTTAAACAATTCTTCAATTTATAATATTTTATTTAAAAAATTGCCAGAAACTAATTTTTATTTACATAATATTCGATTAATTAATTTTATGAATAAATATAAATTGATCAATTATTTATTTACAAAAAAAATTCATTTAATATCTATAAGAATGTGCACACGATGTTTGTAAACATAGAAATATTTTCTTATAATACTACGTATGGAATTTAAACTAAGGAAAATTGGAAAACTTAGTTCGTTTCGATTTTGTGAAGGGTCTGTTTTTATGAAAAGGTATTTTGTGAAAGGTCCGTTAACGGACCCAAATTTCTTCTACAGACCCCTGCAAGCCCAGATAATTCTTCACGACAAGATAATATCTACAGTTTAAAATCATCACATTGCTTCAAGTGTAAGACACTTACACTATGGCTTTTTATTTTTATTTTCCTTGACAACTGTTGAGCTTCGAAAGACTGCGTTAAAAAGGACTCTAACAGTACGTTCTTTCAGACAAATTTGATTTCCCTTTGTTGAAAAGTGAAAAAGTGACATCAACTACCTAATTCAGATTAAAAACAAATATGCTCAAGGGAAGGGGGAAAAATAAAAAAAACGAAAATATCTTGACTTCCGCGATCGATTTAAAACTCTATTATCCTTTTTCTACTTGTCGAACTTGTCCTGAAAAATCACCTTCATTCATAAAATCTCATACCTCACTAACAGCACGGTGAAAGACTAATTGGAAGTAGATAAAAATTAAAAAGCAAAACGAAACACTACAAAAGAAAAAATGGGGGAGAGAAAAAGCAAAACATTGAAAACCGCCTAAGGGAAGAGGTCATTCAACACGTTTAGAAGAAAGAAGGATGATATTTAAGATTAACAGAAGGGGGGATACATGAAGGTTGGTTAGGGTTTTTTTTCCTTTTAGTTGGCGACCACGATTTACGCTTTGCTTTGTAATTAGGATTTTGACCGTCGCTTAAGGCGGTCGCCAAATAGCGTATCGTGACCACACACTCATTTTCTAAGTCTCTAAGAGATAGACTATTTTTGTTTATTTTTCGCATCTTCAGTTTCTTCTACCTTATCGCGTTTCAGATGCGCAACTATTAGAATGAGCGGGATTGCCCGAAGAATTTGAAGTTCAAATATCGATTCCTCGAGTGATTTTTTTTTTTAATCATCATCCAATGATCACGACTAGTAATCTGGACCTTGTTACGTGTATCAATATCAATTACTCATGAGGAATCTCTATATTGAATGTTATGATACGTTAAAACAAAACTAATTACTTTTTATATGACATTGAACGCTATTATTTAAAAGTCCCGCCTTATTTTATCTATGCGCAATATCTCCGGATGTCACGAGCACTCCTGGACACAATCCGATCAGCACACAATTGTCACAGATTTAATTGATGGCATATACAATTGTCTTTGACTCAATTTGGTGTAATCAGGGGTCTGTCCAGACATTTTGTAAAAGGTCCGTTTTTGTAAAACTCTGAAAAAATTACTGGTGATTTGTGAATATAAAATAAACGTGAAGTCACATTCTTTCAACCAGGGTCCGCTTTTGTGAATTTGTGCAAATAGGGTCCGTTATTGCAAAAAAAAAAAAAAAACTTTTCCAAGGAGTTTTTAAATTGTAAAGACATACAACATTACGCTCAACAATGTAAAATTATAATTAAAAAAATTAAATTTTAAAAATTTAACAGCAATTGCAGCTACTAAATTAGAGATTAAACATACAAATATTTGGTATTTAGCCTATACTGCTGAACACAGAATATTAATTTCGGACGAATAAAGGAAGAAGCGTCTGCCGAAGACAAAATTTAGTTCGTTTACATGCGTCTTTCTTCCCCCTTTCTGGAAAGGGTTTATTCAATTAACTAAACAATAATGAAGATAAACAAATTTGTGAGGGGTCCGATTAAAAGATAAATTATTTTGTGAAGGGTCCGTTAACGGACCCAAATTTCTTCTAAACTGGTAATGAGGTTTGATATTATAAATATTGAAAAAATATTTGAAGTACAATAGCAAAACTTGCTTTAAAAGCACATTTAAGCTGCATTAAAAAGGAAAATTATTTCGTTTCATGACACACTGACATTATATTTTACAATGATTCATCCACAAAACAAGTGCATCGAGCCACAATTCTTAGTTGGAAAATTAGCTGGGAAACAAGTCATCAGCTTGTCGTCATTAGCTTATTAGTCCGACTTCATTGGATAAATTATAACGACAAAATTTGCATCAAGTACATTTTGAAAGCTTTTATAATCAGTATAAAGAAAAAAATAATTTCGAAAAAATAAAAAGGTTGAAAAGGAAAGTAATTGCATTCCATATAGCATTAAAATTATCATTTACCGTTCCTTGCATCAAGTACATTTCGAAAGCTTTTATAATCAGTATAAAGAAAAAAATAATTTCGAAAAAATAAAAAGGTTGAAAAGGAAAGTAATTGCATTCCATATAGCATTAAAGTTATCATTTACCGTCATCAGGTCAGTAAGAAGTATAAGGTTAACAATTTAGAAATTGGTTGGGCGAAAATTTCTTGTTAAATTAATTCATTGCTGCACAGAATTTGTGTACAGTTTATTGTTATAATTTAATACAATGTATCACTTTCCAAGACTTAGCATTTTGCTACAGAATATTTATTCTTTATTTTTAGTTAAAGTTATTCTTCGAAGCATGTGATTTCGCTGTATGTATAAAATGAATAGTTTTCTTGGCAAATTTTACTAGGATTTTATTTATTAAGAATTGTTCTCAGAACAAATAGCGCGTTTGGTTAACTGTACAATTTACTCATAACAGGTTCACGCTGTACATTATTTAGCATTTTTTTTTTAAAAAAAACAATAAAATTTTTTTTATTGTGCTTAAGATTATGCTTACGACGTTAATATCTTGTTCTGTAATAAAGATACGCTTCTCCTCAAATTACATTTGATTTAAGTGTCATTTGTCGTATCAACTTAGGAAAATTTTTTTCTATCATTTAAACTATGAAAAAGGAATCAAAATACAAGTATTTACGTTAGTATGACTAAAGCAGTATAGAAAATTCAGATGTCTAAATTGACAATGATATTAGTTCAAGGAAACAATTTTCAGTAAGTGTTAAAAAGGTAAACAAAAATCTAAGATCACAGGTGAGAAAATTGTTATTCCAAGACAATTAGTCAAAAACAAGGAATCCGTAAACAATGAAGGGCAATGCATGCAAAACGAGTTCTTTTGGCAATTCTCTTGAAGTGTCATGATAAAATGAAATAAAATAGGCATCTAAGAGAAACGTTTTCTTGCTCAAAAGGTCATATTTCAAAGATTCTTTTCTAACAAGGACGCGTTTTCCAAAGCATCAAGAAAACAATGAGAGAATCTGAAAGATTTATCCTAGCAGAATATTTTATGAACCACGCATAGAACTGTTAGCAAACTAAATTAAAAAGCGATTATCTTAAAATAAACAAGATATAAATGCCCACTACTGTTGAAAAGAAGATTTCTAAATGAACATTTAGAATCCTATACCTTCAAACATATTAATTTCAAAATATTTCACCAAAACTCTTTATGCATTTGGATGCATTCATGTAGTCAGACATTTTTAAAGCATTTAAAAAAATATTTCTCAGGTACTATACAACTAATTTCTTTCAAACACTGTTTGAGCGTTTATAAGAAATTTTTGTACTTTAAATTAAATTTTTTTTGGATTATTATTAAAATAAGCTATAAAACAATAAATACGGTAAAGAACTATTTTTCTTATGGAATCCAAAGAGGGTAAAAGAGTTTGATAAATCGGTCAAAAAAATTTTTTATTAATTGGAGCAGTTACTTTCAGAGACATGTGAAATATGTTATAAAAAATGAATGAATAAAAAGAAATAATATTAAAAGGCTTGAAATTATATCACAAATCAAATTATTCTGTTTATATCCTACTATATTCTATTGGTACCGTATTTAATTAGATTGCTGCTACCATACTCCCACATTTTGAAAATCAAGAATCAATCTATAAAATCTGTTTACTTGTGGCGACCGCCACCTATCGTTAAATACTTTCACTGCGCTGAAACCGTTTACCAGTTGTCGCGTGCAATCATTATCTAGCCACGCGCTTGCTTTTTATAAAGAAAAACAATTATCGTTCTTTTTCTTGCCATATTTTTACAGATCTGTTACATTTAATAATAAAACTTGTTAAGTTTGTTTGTTATGTGAATTCGTGTTTATTGATAAGTTAATTCACCTTCTGATCCATACTTACTACTTCCTACACGAATTTACACACTTATAGAATGTTCTTTTTTCTGTGCAGTTAAAATTATTTTCTGAAGCATTTCATTAATATATTTAATGTCCTCATCTCAACTCGTTAAGAATGCATTGCATTATTAATCGGATAATTGAATAAGATGTTTTTAATTTGATTCGTATTTTTCTTTTCCAATCTGTACATTTAACTACTAAATCCTGAACTTTCAAATGTACGAGTTACCGGTCAATGTATAAAGTCTGGCATTCTGCAGAGTGGCTAAATTCGATTCAAAATGTGAAATGAATTAATATTTCACGCATTGTCAAGTCACTCAATAGAACTTTTATTAGTTACTTTAAATTTATATTTTATTTACATTCATTTACCGAACACAGTTTTACGTAATTTTTTTTTATAAAAGTTTATAACTTACTTACCGGTAGGTAATTTTAAAACGGTCAGTGTGACTAGTATTATTATCAAAAATATTAAATATTAATGTCATGTCACCTGATTACTTAATGATAAAGGAACTGTACTTTTAGTTTTATGCATTCAATTCAAAAAATTAATCAAAATCAGAAGAGTAATAATAAGAGAAAAAAAACTACAGACAAATACCATTAAATAAGGGAAACATATAATTAGCATACAAATACCGTCACACTGTTGACGACCGAAGGTATTATCATCTCTGTTTATTAAATATCATATAAATAACAGTCAGAGGACAATTTTCTTTTTATGATTCGTAAATATAGTCACACTCGGTGTAACGATCTCAGTGGTGCAAACGAAAATGGACTATAAAACGCGAGGTCACTAAATCATCAGTACACAAAACGATTGCCAATATTTTCTTTAATAAATTCCGTACTTATTTTATGTCAATGAAGTACTTACTATTAAATACCATACGTTAAAAATACGTTAAAAATACATTTCAATATATTACAGTTTATGCCAATACTATGTTACTATGATATGTTACTATTGAATACAATATCGAAATGCGTGGCGTACACGCATTTCGAATAAATTATACAACACAAACGATTTCGGAGTATTTTTTTTTAAATTCGAAATAATGAACCAAAATTTTGGTCGAAGCCAACCAAAAGATAAATCGAACCAATAATAAATCGAAAGATAAATCGAAAAGATAAATCGAACCAAAAGATAAATCGAACGTTTTCACGGGCTTAAAAATAATATTGCCTTTATGCCTCTATGTAATAAAAATCAGGACTGTTCGTGTGCTGTTCGTTATAATGAAAAATTTGCAGTAATGGAGATTGCATTAAAGTACTAGAACGTGCATGAAATATGCTATTTCATAAAAAGAATTCTCACTCACAGCTTGGGTATCATTGTTTCAAAGCATTTTGAAACCAGAAAAAAGGAATCATCCAGCTTATCATCCTGTTCTTCATAAGTAGCTCTCCCTTATACGTATCAAGCACTATAAACTTTTTCATTTCATAAAGAAGCCCCCTAGAATATAATATCCAGCAGGGAAAATGATTTAAAAAGAAAGGTAGGGGATTGTGAAAGTTTCACACGCTGAGCGTTCAATGGAAGACTGGAGATAATTCACCGTGGGACAGAAAGGCTGAGTGAAATTGTTTACTCAATAATTTCAGTTGCAGTTCAACTGCTCAGTGGGGAATCAGTTAAGGTACCAGATTAACTATAGCATATTGACCCACCCAAATCTGCCATGCATTGAAAATTAAAGCTTGCATTAAAGGGTATGGAAAGCTTAATATTCTCGAAAGCTAATTTTAATAACTTTATTCAGCTACTCTATCATGATTTAAAAGTTTTTTTATGAACCCTCCTCGCTGCTCTCACAACTGCATATGATCGTTTTACAGCCACAGATCGGTGAGCTTGCTCATTGGATACTGAAGTATTTTTGTATTGCTTTGCACCTTTTTTTTAAAAAAAAAAAAGTTTTGAAAATATAATACACGTGCATCCTTTGAAAAATTTCATTCATGTACAGAGCAAAAAAAAAAAAAAAAAAAAAACGGATCACTGTGAATAACTTTTGGTCTAATCATCTGATCTTTACACTCAATCTAAATGGTTCGAGAGGGTAACCTTACATATGCTAATTAACTAGAGCAGACGATATTTTAAATTGAAAAATCAGACACAAAAACGTACTTTCTCTGAATAAAAATACCTTTTTATCAACGGATTCGGATTTCTAACCCGCAAAATATAAGGGGTGGCAGCAATCCGGGAAATATGATCTTCATAGTAAAATAAGGAGAGTGATCCAAAGTTTGGACCCCTTTTATGTTAATTTTACTTTTTGCGTATTTTGCCATATCTCGAGAATTTTTTAAGAGAAATGAAAACATTTTGCACACAATAATAAAATTCGTTTGTCCAGAGATAATTCCATGCAAAAAATACATTTCAGTAAACATTTATTATTTTTTATAATTTTATTTAATAACAGTCGAAAAAATTTAGAATTGTAAGGTATGGAACTTTTTATATTATTTTAAAGTATGTTTAGACAAACGAATTTTAGTCTAGAGTTCAAAAAATTTTCAAATCGCTTAAAAAATTTTTCGAGATAGAGCGAAATACGCATAAAGTAAACTTAAGGGGTTCAAACTTTGGATCGCTTTCCTGGCCAAACTATAGGGACTATATTTTTCAGATTGCTGCTATTCCCTTTATTTTGGAGATAGAAATCCAAACCTGATGAATAAGATAGATGTATACGTAGAGAAAGCATATTTTTGTGTCTGATTTCGTAACTTAAAATGTCGTCCTTATTATCAATTAGCCTATTTGAGATTACTCCTACGAACCAGGGTTGGAGTTTTTGCCGGCAAAAAGGGTTTTTTGCCAGGGAAACCTGGCAAAAACCGGCAAAAACCTGGCAAAAACCTGGTAAAAACCGGCAAAAACTGGTAAAAACCGGCAAAAACCAAATTATCTAAATTGCTGATTAAATATTATTACAAAATACTTGAAACAAATTTAAATAAATCATAAGGAATAATAATTTTGATACATTACATGAAAAAATTATTTTTAACATATTAACAATTAATATAAGGGTAATAATTTTTAAAAAATTTAAAGTTTTTGATCTCTTTTCATTTTAGAATCCTAAAATAAGTTTTTTTACAAATAAATAAATATTATTATTTGTATAATATTATTATTTATTATAAAAAATTATTATTTGTACAATAATTAACTACATATGTTGATAGATATTTTATGCTTTAAATTATAGTTATCTTAATTTAAAATAAGTTCATTTCACTGGAAAAAAGAGAATAATCACAAATTTTCCAATCAATAACGTTTTAAACTACTAAAATGATATATTATTACATTATCATTTTATTATGGAATAATAATTTTAATTTTTTTGTAATTATTTATATTCATAGTATATATTTCAATTTTAGGAATAATTTTGTATCAAAAATGTGTTTTTGTCCTCTCATCTTGGAAAATATAGGTTTTTGCCACTTTTTGCCAATTTGCTTGGCAAAAACCTGTTTTTGCCAGGACGGTTTTTACCGGTATTTACCATGGTTTTTTCCACCTGCCTCAAAATCTTGCCAACCCTGCTACGAACCATTAAAGATTGAGTCTTTGAGCGTAAAGATCTGATCATTAGATCAAAAGTTATTCTGAGTAGTCCGTTTTTTTTTTCGACACACTATAAATACATTCATAAACAGTTGAGCTTTGCATGAATAAGCAAGCATGAATAAATACTACTTTTAAAATACGTTTGAAGCAAATATTGTAAAGAATTTCCTTTTATACACATCTGACTAGAAACAAACCGTTTTTACGTTTTTTATTACATCAAGAAAATGAAAGAAGACGGAATGCGACAGGTAAGAATATCTCAAAAACTCACAGCTAACAAGATAAAAATGGGCTCCAAAAAGAATCTTTTGAATTTCTCTTTAGAAAAATGTTAACTAAATTTTTTTTTCTCCAGATGTACTTTTAGCGTTTTAAAGTGCAAACTATTAATAATTATCTCAATTCAAATCGCTTAATAACGGCTTAACTATCAAACTTTTTTCGAGAAAAATTCCATTATTTAATATAAAAGGGAAGTTTATTTGAAAAAAAAAATTGAAAATAATGAAAAGTAAGTAAAGGCATATTAATATAAACTTTTTACTTTATTTCCTCTCAAAAGCCTTTGCAACATAATAATGATTCCACACATTAGTTTATTTGCAATAAATATTTTTGTTTTCATATTACCACGTTTTAAAAAAAAGTTAAACAAATTTTGTAAACTAATTTAATTTATTTATAATTCCGTAATGCCCGCTATTCATTATTTCGTATTTCTAATTCAGTGATATGTCTTAATGTCTGCTCGATAATAACTTAAAAACTAACCATGGCTAACATCGGATTTTTCAGTTAAATAAAATCCCATTAATGGTTTGAAATAAGAAATAAATAAATCTCAAAACATTATGAAAGGGAACGAAAAAAAGATACAAAATTTACAAATTGAAATTAAAAAATTTGGAAACTATTTTATTAGAAATTGAAAAATTCTCAGTAATCTTAATAAAAAATATTTTGAAAAATAAATCATTGAATGATAGCTCAAAGTTTAAAGTAATTAAAAGAAAATTGTATAAATAAAAATTTTTTAAAAAAAATTATAATTTTTAAACTAAATAATAGATGTTTATGGAAAAAAGTACGTTTAAAGTGGAATTCTCTGTTCAGTATAATACTCTATCACTTATTTTTAGAAGAATTTTCCCACCACAGTAATGAATAATAATAGAGAAGGAATAACAGATAAATGAATAATAACAGATGAGTGAATAAATAGAAAAATAACTAACAGATGAAGTAAAGAGAGTGATATCATACAAAAATTTCCATAACATTTCCGATCTTAGTGGGGGACTTCTCTAAGTTCCCAACTTATCACATCAGTTATTTTTAGGGGACTTTTCCCACCACAGAAATTATTAATAACAGATGAGGAATAACAGATAATAGCAGATAAATGAATAATAACAGACGAATGAATAAATAGAAGAATAACTAACAGATGTGGTAAAGAGTGATATCATACAAAAACTTCCGTAACTGTTCCGACCTTAGTGGGAGACTTCTCCAAGTTCCCAACTTATCACAGTTTCTTATAACGCTCTCATTTCTTTTACGATGCAACATGATATTTTTACACATTACAAATTTAACTTCATAGATTTCTGTTATATAGATTCTTTCACAAATAGAATTTGACCACTAAGACTTTTAATTCCTCTTTTAAAAACCAGTACTTACAATTTAAATGATATTTTCGGTGCAAAATATCGGACGATACTCGTATAGCTGCCAACTGTTCAGAATTTTTCGGATGTTGTTCCTGATTTTTAAATCAAATCTGAAAACCTGATATTTTTATAAAAAATCTGAATTTTCCTAAAATTGCAGTATATTTGCTTTGAAGTCAAACCCTAGTTCTGATCACCACAAGCTTCCTGTGATTATTGTGCAGAAGTAATGTTTAGTAGCTTTTTACTGGAAAATACTATTCCAATAGCTCTTGCTGATCATTTCACTAAATTGAATCTTAAACAACTATTATTATTTTTGAAAAAATGTTGCAGCATTTAAACACTTGCATCAGAAATATTTGCTTATAATGTAGATTACTATTTACCTGTCTTTTATAATTTGGAGAAGAATAATTATATATTAAAAGGTAATGGTTGTTTTTAAACAATTATACTGGCAAGATTTGAATAATTTTTCAACTTCATTCCAAGCACCTACTATAATGAATAAGAAGTTCCTATTGAAATGACCACCTACTGTATCCTTATCTTAAGTGAAAAAGGGAAATTCCATTTCAGCTGGTGAAATATTTCTCTATAATTAACAAATTTTTTTCATTTCAGTATCACTTCTTTATGCGATTAAGCGGGGACAAAAAACAACAGATAACCGTTTAAACGGGGAAGTTTAACATTAGTTTATTATAAAATGATTTAGTTCTATTAAATTTTATTCCTATAAGCGGGTTATTCGATTATCCGAGGGGCGAATAAGTGGGGACGACTGTATAATGCACTGTTATTTTCAATTTTATTTACTTCATATATTTATAGATACACATATATTATTACACATATAATTATTATGGTAACCTAAAAAGCTATTTAAATTCATTTAACAAAATGTAAAACAAAAAAAAAATATTAATATTTATAGATTATAATAATTTAAACCTACAATAAAAGTTTAAAATAATATCTGTTGCAAACCACATTAAATCATACTATTCTTATTTAACTATTAACCCGCAAACATCGTTTGATATCCTCAGCATTTGGGTCAGAAAAGTATGCCCTGGGATTTCTCACAGAAACTCTCAGAAACGAAATCAAGGAGTGTCATTTGAAATTAAATGTTCCATCGTAAGTTGATTTTGGCGATTTCTTTTATTCGCATCAGGGATTTAAACATCATTACGTTTGATACAAAGAACTGACACTCCATGCACCATGATTGCGTCTTTTATTGTTGTGGGCAAAAAAAATCACTGTCTATTACTTAGTATCTAATATAACAGATGGCAGACGGTTCTACAACTGCAGAAAATGCAATGTCTCCTTAATTGCTGTAACTCTTCAAGCGTAACTCCGTTGCGCCCATAATACCGCAGATGACAGTAAGTTACTAAAAAAAAAAAGACCCTTCTAAAATGGTACCTACCAAAACACATAAACAAAGAATGATCGTGTTTCCTTTAAAATGGTAATAGAACGGAACGACTTTTTTTGAGAAAGAACGGAGTATCAGCTCCAGCTTACACGAAAGGAAGAAGAAAAAAAAAACGGTTAAGCCTAAAGAGCATGATTTAATGATAGATTTTGGGAGAAGATTATCGCACTTACAGACATCCCACCGTTATGAACTTTCTGACAGCTAAAGGAATTACCCGTGGATTTCTTTATTACCACACTCTTTACTTTACTTTCTAAGTTCCCATGATTATTGTAGCTTCTGTAATGAGACTTTGATTGTCATGGCTAGATTTGAAATTTGTCTCACGGGGTTACAGTGACTTTATAACAAATGATTTCAACAAAATATATTGTAATTTAACGCGTTTTCTCTAGAAATGAGCTCCGAAAGATGCATCTAAATATTTATTTTTGGTACTATGATTTTGATTGACATAAATATAATAATGCTGAAATAATAAACTTACTATTGTGTTTAAAGACTTCGCTTTGAGACTTTGGGAAACAAAATCGTATATTCTCATGATTACTTTTGCTTTATAATGTAATCTTAATGGCCGTCGAGTCTGTTGGATATATGACTGAATTTATAATTAATAAATTTACAACTGTGCTTAAATACTTCGTTTTGAAACTTTTGGCAACAAGTAAAACATACGTATATTCTCATGATACTGTTGTTTCGTTAAGTAAGTTTTATTTTCATTAAGTCTGTTGGATTTAGTTAACGGGGCTACATTATATAACATTTTTATCAATTTAGTACTTTTCTGTGAGGTGCACATGTATACCAGAGTTGGCCAAAAATGTAATCGATTACATTTTTTGATTACAGTAATCAATTACTTGTAATCATGATTACAATTTTCAAAAATTTTGATTACAGCTGTAATCATGATTACAATATTGATTACAGTAATCAATTACTTGTAATCGTGATTACAAAGTTTGATTACAGCTGTAATCATGATTACATAGTCGATTACAGTAATCAATTACTTGTAATCATGATTACAATTTTCAAAAATTTTGATTACAGCTGTAATCATGATTACAATATTGATTACAGTAATCAATTACTTGTAATCCA
>NC_092205.1:55090197-55167112 GCF_043381705.1 Parasteatoda tepidariorum
GTCCCCAAGACGCCATTTCAGCTTCATTTGTTAAAAATAATGCTAGTTAATTAACAAAACTAATTTTTTTTTAAATGTTAATTAAGGTGTCCACTTACATATTCGGTTAATAATTTTTATTTGTTTAAACAAAATTACTTTGTTACGATATAATATTCTAATACCCAAAAAAGTACTTACGTAGCGTGAAAATATCTTTTGTGATGTAACTCTTTCAAAAGTACATAAAAATGGTTGACAGCAGTAGTGTACATGTAGATTTATTAAATACACCTTGTGCGCCACCTAGGTACCAAATCTAGACCCCGACATTATAAATTTTTGCTCTGTTACAATCGTACCCTGTTACAATTGACCCCACTCCCCCCTATACTTAAGAAAGGAAGGGAAATTTTTTTTTTCGTTTTCGTTAGAGTGTATGAGTTTTATAACGTTCACTTTTATAAACTCAACTTTCAGAAGAAATGAGAAGGGTTTTCGCTTTCCTTCCACCAAAAACTAACTAGTTCTGACGTATTATTTCTGCTGCTTAGTTTTTTTAGTACAATAAAAATTACTTTTCTAATGCTCATTTCAATAAAGTTTTTCTTCTTACATTTATACAAATCATCATTAATAATTTTAATTCGATTTTAATTCATTCATCTTTTTCGTGAATTTCATGGAAAGTCCCTTCAAAAATCCATCACTCGTGAAACTACAAGACGAGACGAGACCAAGCAGATCCTCACGAGCAAGATTTATTAATCTGCTTAACTGCACTTACAAGTATGATTTCCGTCCTTTTTACCCTTCTGCTCGAAGATGGCAAGATATGGCAATAGATTTTAGCTGCTGTATTTCCTGCCGTGTCATATGCCGTCACAAAAGGTAATCTTGATGACAGTTCTCCGTACCTCGAATTTTGCTCACTCGACTTTGACACATCTTGATGGACTACCCATTGTTCAAACAGTACTTGTGACATCATGAGTGATGATTAACTCTTGAGCACAACTTTTCTTTTAAGTGATGGGGCAATCATTTGGATTATTTCGTTTGGTCAGTTACGATTTTGAACATGTGAACAAAATGTTTTATTTTCCCAATTTTCATACCAGACGCATATGCGGTATTTGCGGTCAATAATTATATTGAAAGATTGTATAAAATTTGTGCAATTAAATAAAGAGAGTCTATGTTTAAAAAATAATTTTTTAAGATCTCGAACAAAAAATATAACAATTACTCCAACCGTAACAATTATTTTTCTTTAGATTCTAATTATAATAATTATTTTTCCTGTGTTGTTTATTAATTTTCCTGTGGCTATAATTATTTTGTTTACCATGCTGTTTTAATTTTGAAAGCTGCTCGACGAATTGCCAGCACATTTTTCACTAATTATCACTCTTTTTGGATTTGCAATCATGGAGTATGTTGTTTTAATATAGTTCAATAATCTTGAGTGAAGTTTTAATAGAATAAAAGAAAAGTCAAACGTATAAGAATTAGTGAATTTGAAATATGCTTATTAATCGAGGAATACATAATCTCTGATTGATATCATTTATTATCTTATAGACTATGTTACTATGTTTGTACTATTGTGTGCGCAGTTAAGTGGGCTTATCCAATTCTAGGCAGCTCTATTTTTACGAACAAATGAAATTTTGTCCCTCTAAAGTGCACACTCCGAACTTAAGATACTAAGTTGTGTAATCAGATTTAAGTCGAATAACTTGCACGATAATATGGTTAAAACTGACAAAGTAAGCTTGCCGGTCAAAAACTAGTCACCAATAGCAAAAATCATGAAATTCGATTCAAGTTGGAATTGGGTCAGGGATTTATGGACTAGACCAGCTTGCCGAGGTGACCACTCACACGAAACAGCATATTTAATATAATCATTCAGGATGATCAAGTCTTGCCGTTCAATCAATATATTCATGAATAGTACACTTTATTTGATGATAACTCTAATTTTCAAGATAGCAACAACACAGTTTATTTAATTCTGGTGAGTATGCTTTTATGTGCACACTAATGTACCACACTTGATTGGATAGCCAAATCACTTGACTAGAAAACCATGGAGAATCAGTGAGATATACTGACGTGGTAAAATGCCTTATTAGAATAATTGCTATATGGTGGATTAGCGCAATTAAACTTTCACTGAGGGGTTTAAATTAAACGTGGCGCACGTGTGGACATTCCTTCTGACCAAATCCAAGGGGATTTTATGCGCAAATATAAACTAAATTTTGATTCTCATGGTTTTGGCATGCTCTAAAATTTTTAATAGTCGATTGGTTATTTTGCCTCTAAGTCTTAAAACACATTGTTTAAGAAGATTCATATCTGTTATTCTATGAAGTAACTGATTAATATTATAGAATACAAATAAAATTTACTTTTTAATTATTTATAGTAAAACAAAATTATTCTATGCAACGCAGAACTTCATATTTTAACTGAACATGTATGACATGATTTCTGAAAACAGCATTCAATACGGCTGCAAATTTATTTTAGATATATCAACAAAAAAACACAGTAAAATAATACATTTCCGCTAATTAAACAAAAACAATAATAAGCGAAGATAGAAAACTAGGCCTTAGGTTTTTTTCTTCTTAACAAATGCATAAAAAAAATATTCACCAAGGTGTTAAGAACACAGTAAACAAAAGGATTCAATAAAAATATTTTTCAGATGAATTATTTCCACGTTAAAAATGAACTTTCTTTCAAAGCTGAGGTTGTGTATTGCTTAGCTAATGCTGTCTTTGTCTTTAAAACAAGTCCTCGTTCTACGGTTGGCGGCATCGCTTTTGTATTGATTGTAAACTTCGTATATCTTTCTCATTATCTTATAAGCAATTTATTTCTATCTCAAGTTAATTAAATGTAAGCCTTTTCGGTAGATGGTTAATGGGAAAACTGTATATCGTTTATGGAGTGGAAATACATATCGAAGGTCAAGCCGGTTGAGACTACAAAAAGAAAATTGTTGAAAGATTTGTTATACAGGGATATCATGTCCATCAAATACTGGCTACTTAAATCCGGATTATAAAATAAAATAAGCTTTTAGTAATTACACTGTAATTGGCGTGACGTGAATTAAGACAGATTGGAAAAGCACAGCGATAAGTGGAATTTAATCATCAGGATGAATTAATGTTTACAGTTAAATGCACTTTCAAAATTATAAATCTCTTTTAAGGCTGAATTTGGCATTAAAAATTTATTTATTTGCTCCAAAAGGATTAAATGTAACAAAACTCAAAAGCCAATATTCTTTGTTTTGTTTTTGATGCTTAAACTTTAAAATTACAATACTTTAATCGAATAATAAAGCAAAAATATACTACTTTATGTATCAATATACACACAAAATAACATAAAAATTTACAATATTGTAATCAGCATAAAATGGCCTGATTATTCTACTTGTAAAAATAAAGAACAAGTGAAAATTTATTAAATTAGCAATTATTGTAAAGCAACTAAGCAGCTTTACAAAAATTAAGTTTCTGAAGATCAGGTTGGTCCAGTTCTACAAAATTTTTGAATGAACTTAAGTTATAAATCATTTATCAATTTTGAATTAAAAAATATTGATGTGCAGAAATATAGCAGGGATCTGTCCATACATTTTGTAAAAGGTCCGGTTTTTGTGAAATTGTGAAAAAATTACTCACATTCTTTCAACCAGGGTTATGCTTTTATGAATTTGTGCAAATAGGGTCCGGTTATTGCAAAAAACTTTTTCAAGGAGTTTTTAAATTGTAAATAGATACAAGATTATGCTCAGCACTGTAAAATTATAATGAAAAAAATTAAATTTTCAAAAACAGCAATTGCTGCTTCTAAATTAGAGATGCAACATACAAATATTTAATACTATACTGCTGAACACAGAATATTCATTTCGGACGAATAATGGAAGAATTGTCTGCCGAAGACAAAACTTAATTCATTTACATCCATCGTTAATGTTTTCTGCCCTGTGAAGGGTTTATTCAATTAACAAAACAATAATTAAGATAAACAAATTTGTGAAGGGTCCAATTAAAGGAATATCATTTTGTGAAGGGTCCGTTTTTAAGTTAAAATATTTTGTGAAGGGTTCGTTTTTATGAAAATTTATTTTGTGAAGGATCCGTTAACGGACCCAAATTTCTTCTAAACAGACCCTTGTATAGTGAATATAAAAAAGTTCTTTTAGGAAGAATTACCCCTTCCCGTTGCAGAAGGATAGATTCAGGAACTACCTGGGGGAAAATAATGTTCAGAAGTAAGTGCAAATTATAAATTACAACCCACTTTTAGAGCTAAATTTTACATTATAAGTTTCTCCATTTGTTCAAAAAGAATAAATACGGGACAGCTCTGGAAGGACTTTTTAAATTAAATTTATATTATTACACAGTATACGCACCCAAGGATAATTTGTTAAAATGATATCCCAAACTTCCTAATTAGGACGAAGTTACAAATTTGTTTTTCATACAGTATTGAAATAGGAAAAAACAAATAAATAAAAAAATGTAATAAGTCAAATTAGGGCTGTGGGAATTGTGAAGCACAAATTCAATTGTAAGAGGGTTACAGACAACAAATTGGCTTTCAGGGAGCTACTATTCAGTCATTTTACTGTATATTTATCTTTCCTTAATCTTATTAGAACATTATCAGCTTGGCTTAATTAAAAGGAAAAAAGAGAGCTAACTATAAGAAAACAGTTATTCATTAGTGCTTAAAATAACTTAAAATAATAAATCGTTTTCATAAAACAATTTTATTTGAATTTTTTTTTATTAAAATACTTACCAATAGCTAGTTAAAAAATTTTAAACTTTTTTTTATTAATTTACAAACTTAAACAAAATATAGAAGTACAAAATTTTTGTTTGCTTAGTTACAAGTTTTGCAAGAAATTGAAAGAGTAATTTTTTATTGTTTTAACTATCTTCTGGCTATCACAAAAAGCTCATTTTTATCAAAAAGAACTTGAATAGTAACACTTCGTTTTAGATTATATGGAATGTGAGAAAAAAACTTTTTTATCGCCAGAAAATACAAGAACCGCAATGACCTAAATAGAAAATAATGAAATTGAAAATCTTAGGAAACGTTTCGATATAAGTTAAATGAATTAATTTCGATTAAACGTATTATTATTTAGTTAAAATAAACATTAAAAATACTCAAAGCTTGAATTTAATGTCATATTGTAATTTATAATTTTTTTGAAAAAAAATAGGTTTATGTCCAAATAATGTTAAGAATTTTTTTTTTTATTTGTTCGATTCGCCTCAGGGCAATGTTTACCAGTTATTGTATTATGATTTATTTAACTGAATGACAAGCGTATAGATAAAATCTTTACAGCGTTGTGAAATGTATTTATAGTTATTAAAGTGAAAAACACACCAAAATTTGTCATTGATGTTTTTATTGCATTTAAATTTCAATTCGTCCTTATCCTTCCTCGTTACCGCAATTCGAACTTCATTTAATTCGCATTTCCTTGTTACCGCAAGTTAAATGACTTCATATGAGCATTTTTATTTAACTTACAAACCCATGACTTCATATGAGCATTATTATTTAACTTACAAAACCGAGATTTGTTTAATTTATTATCAACAATATTTAGGTAGCCTATCATGTTCAAACTTAGGAATCTTTATAAAATTTAACGTCGTATTGTTGAATCGATTGTAACGGACATGCAGATGAATATGATGCGTTATGAATAAAGAATCATTGTCGTACATATGCAGTTCTCTAATGTTTTTACAGTTACAAATAGTAGTACTAATCACATTTCCTTACGCATTGAATTTTTCAATTTCTATGACAGTTTTCAAAACATATAAAGAAAGATGGGACTTTTTTTCTCTTATCTAACATTTTATATATTATGTACATAAGAAAATCGATAACAGTTCAGTATTGAATTGCTAAGTAAAAACTTTTGAAAATATATTGATAATATGCCCTTTATTATAAAGCCCTTTTAACATTATAAAGCCCTTTAACATTATAAAGCCCTTTTTTCCGTACAGCTGGGTTCATACTGTAGCAGAGAAGCCTAAATGGTTAAACTCATGATCGACTGGACAGGGGTTCAAATCTCAGCGTTGATACTTCAATATTTCCTTTATTTCTTCAATACATGAAGAGTTTCCAGTGTTCTGCACTCTTCAATCGGTAAATCTGGACTAATAGAAACCGAAATTACTATTCACGCATGAATGGCGCAGCATCCACAGATAATTTCCTTTTTATGGTTTAAAAACATTGATATTTGTAAATGGTCATGAAACCTTACAGTTTCGTATTCATGGTTTTATAACCGTACTAGTTGTAAGCGGTTTCAAATTCATAAAGGTAATAAAAAATGTTCCTAACCATAAACTATATGGTTAATCGGATGGAGAGACTGCAGCCGGTCATTTTACTGTGATTTCAGAAAGAAAATCCTAACAGTGTGTTTTTAAATTGCTGCTGTTATAAAATGACATTTAAAGCAATGTTTATCCTCTAGGTCTTTTGAAAGATTCAAATACGAGGGTAAATGGCACTATCTTATACGTAAATTAACAACAACAATCCACTTTTGTTTGATTTCTCAACATCGAAATTGTAACATGAATTTGCATAAGAAAATTGATTATTTTATTAAAATATGAAACGTGTCTTCATTGCTATTTAAACTAAAAGAAACTTTTTTTGTGGAAAAGACTAACACAATTCTTAAATTTGCACATCAAATGCTATTTTAAAAATATGCATGCTTAAACTTATACACGTGTTTAAAAAAAGTAGACACATATAAAAAGTGAAACTAAAAATGACTATGACATAATTAAAAAAAAACTGGAAACTTAGCTGTGAATTAGAATCAATGGCTTCGAAACTTCAGACCAATTTTTAGGAAATCAATTGTTGGTAAAATTTAATTGGGTTTTAACAACAAACAACCCCCAAGAAAAATTAAGTTCATTTGTAGGTTAAACACTTACAGTGAAACGAAATTTTTGATGCCATACCTCAAAAAATATTCAAAAATTATTTTTATATTTAATAATATTGAAAAAATAGTGTTAAAACATCTCTAGCATAAAAACAAGCGTTGTAAAACATCCAACAATTTAGATACATGTAGTCACCATGCATTTATTTTAAATGAGATTTTCATAAATCCTACTAAGCAAAAAATATCATTCGTACAGTAGCTCAATCAAACTGCAAATTGCCTGATGTGCAGAAATACCTTTCAAAGAAATTCGAGTATTCATAGCAGGAATTCCAGCAATGTTTGTAAATAATGATCTTTTGTAGAAAATATAAAGACTATTTTGCGTGACATGCATATATATATCGAGAACTTGCTTTATAAATGATAAGAATGAGATATTAATCGCATCAGCTGCGATATTGCAAGATAAAGAGAACAGATATAACACTGGTATCAGTTTAGGCGCAACAAGAATTGAAAAGCGTATTTTAAAATGCGCGTTGAATTTAACTAATTTTATATTAAAAAAAATGGAGATATTTATAAAAAAAAATTAAGGAAAAGTAAAAGATTTAAAATTTTTAATTTCAAAATTACTAAGCAATGTATAGAATTTTCTTTCTCAGGTCTAATTTTTTTTTAAATTAACATATCACATTTTACGTTTTTTTTTTTTTTTTTTAACTTTCTTGTTTTTTTAATTATCGCGTTACGACGCTTTCAATAATTTTCTGATTTCAAACATTTAAGGAAAATCTCTTAGAATAATGTTATATTAACAAAATACTTAATCAATTTAAAATTATCTTTTTAAAAAATTTTGTAAAAACGTTACATTAATGTGTATAATCAAATAAATTTTAAAGAATAAGTCATGTATTAAAGTCTTTTTACTTCTCTTAATCTTCTAAATAAATTTACTGTTTTATTATTCTTCGTAAAAAGTCTTGAAAATTTTACTCAATTCATTTAAGTTAAATATCCTTCATGTTGGTTTTTTATTGTAATGCCGGAATTAAGTAATAGTTTTACTTGCATTATTCTTCGGTAATTGTTGTGAAAGAAAATGGAACATGAACTGTGTTTTCTGCACTAAATTAAGCAAATGTGTATGGAAAAAGGTGTTTCCCAAGAACTTCATTATATATATTTTCCTATTTGGTAATTAAGATCGCTTACACGATGCTGTGAGTAAAATGATACGTGACCCCTTTTTCAGCCCATTATTTGCAAACAACTAAATATATGTTTTTTTTTCAGACTTTGTCATTAGTATTAAGATAGTTTTTTGAACAATTGCTTACATTAACGGGTATTAAATTTATCTCGTTACAAAATCAGGAATTTATTTTTTACATTATTAAAAATATACAGAACTTAGTTTTCTTAAGAATTCTTTTTTTAACGAGCTCCATTGAGAAATAAAGTAATATAGTAATAAGTAATAATAAGTATATAAGTAATAAGTAGTAATAAGTCTAATTTTATTCAATGGAAATCACAAAAATTCTCCCAGTTCTTCAAAAGTAGCTCGATTTTATATTTCTATTTAAAATTAAAATTTCATCAGATTTTTTTTGTTAAATATCCTGTTTAATAATATTCTAGACATAAGATTTTCTCAATAATACAAATAATGAAATATTTTAAAAATAAAACAAAGACACTTTTAATATAAATAACTTATTTCCAAACATACAAATATTAATTAGCCACGGTTTATTATTCTAAACTAAATTCAATAAAATAATAACACTTTTTATAAAACAAAATCTTATTCATTAGCAAATTACTTAAACATTAGATCACTCAACTAGATAAATTCAAAAAGGATACTTAAATACGAGTTCAAAGAATTTCTGAATTTAAAATGTGCATAAATTAAATAATTCATTTTGCCTGGAAGTTGATATTAAGGTTTTAATTTAAATAAAAATAATTTTGTACAAAAATTTAAGGGTACAAGTTTGTATGTGGTATCGTGAATGAACTGAGATACTTACTCTTGATGACAAAGTGCAAGTGTCAGATATAAAGTTTAAACGTAGTTGTTTGCACGTCACGTCGAAACCATAGGAACTGTTGAATTCATATACTTGTCACTTGATGATAGAGATAACGCTAAAAGGTTAGATGTCTTTGCTCTTACACAGCTTTCATTAGAAAATTGTATGCATGACATCATGTTTCCAGAGTTTTGCATCATAAATTTATACAAACATACGTGCAGAAAGCAAAGCATTTTTAAGCTAAGTATTTCAAGGAATTTATGAAAACACATCTAAAAGCGGCGGCTATTGTATTGTTGTTTTGTTTGTTAAAAAATGGGGAAAAAGTTTGGTTACCTTAGAAAATACTGAGAAATAAATTTTGAATGAAATATACTGGTAGTTAAATCAGAGTAAGCAAGTTTTTCCATGCAAGAAATGAAAAAACACGCGAAAAGAAATTAAATAAGAAAATAACAGAAACGTGTTTTTTCTAATCCTAGTCGAAGATATGAAAGAAACTCCTCTGTATAAAAATTATTTTTGATTAAAAATATTTATGCAGTTTATTATTGTAATCAAATTTAATTTAGCACTTAGTACTTTCACTCATATTATAATTTTAGGGTTCAAAATTAGTTTTTCTTTTATTTTTCAATAATATGATTTTTTTTTTTAAAAGACATGACATGATTTAATTGACATGCATTTCAAAAATATATCTAAATTGACAAAAAAATACGTTTTAAAAATATATAAAAATAAAGCATATAATAAAAGACAAGCATAATTAATTTTCAGAAAATTTCCACCATTTTAAAAATCTTAACATATCAGTATTTTAATAAAAGAGAATATCTATAATTATAATCCTAATTAAACCTGAAAAAAAATTCTATGTGAGGGGAATTATTAAGCATAATATATTTGCAAATATGGTCCTGTTATTGAGAAAAAAAATTTTCAAGGAGTTTTTAAATTGTAAATAGATACAAGATTCTGCTCAACACTGTAAAATTATAAATTAAAAAAATAAAAAAATAAACGGCAATTTCTGCTACTAAATTAGAGATGCAACGTACAAATACTTGGTATTTAGCCTACTGCTGAACGCAGAATATTCATTTCGGACGAATAAAGGAAGCGTCTGCCGAAGACAAAACTTGGTTCGTTTACATCTGTCTTTCTTCCCCACCCCTGGGAAGGGTTTATTCGATTAACAAAACAATAAATGAAGATAACCAAATTTGTGAAGGGTCAGATTAAAAGATAAATTATTTTGTGAAGGGTCCGTTTTTAAGTTAAAATATTTTGTGAAGGGTCCGTTTCTTATGAAAAGATATTTTGTGAAGGGTCCGTTAACGGACCCAAATCTCTTCTAAACAGACCCCTGAGTTCAATCAATTTCCTTCTAAGAAAATTTGTACCTCAGAATGTTTTCCACTGTTCATAGTTATAAATGAATCAATATGAAAACTTGTAATATTTTGTAATTTAATTAATAATTATATACATTATATATACAATTTACATATGATTGCAAGTTTTAATTGAAATAAAAACACATTTCTAAACACTCTAAAGTTTTGAAATCAGTTATATCAATCCTTATCAATCAATCATTAGTTGTTGTCTTTAAAATTCTCGGGATGCATATTTGATTTTTTAGGTTCAAACCTAACAGTTTTGACAAATATAGATGTAGGGTGGTAAAATACAACTGACATCCATAAAGTTTTTGACCTTCCTTAGATGTATAGGAAATAAGTAATAAAATAGATTATCTTATTTTCATTAAAGGAAAATCATCACTCATGTGTAACAGATTGGAGGAATTTATAGAGTTGTAGCAGATACCATAGTATGATTGATTGGTAATTTGTAAGTTCACATGAATAAGGTAACATCTCTTTTAGTTTTAAGTGGAATTTTACTATAATTAAGAGATACCTCCTCTAAAATCGGAAAACATATCTGTTATCACAGAAGTTCAGATTGCGATAACATCGACACACCTTTAAGTTTGTCAAATTGAATAATAACTAAATTACAAATTTATGGTTCTGAAACTGAGCTACTTGAAAAGTTCTACACCAATCGGAGTTTGAATTGATATGCTTAGATATTTTTATTATAATAACTAGAGAAAACTTTTTAATACTACACAACTAAGCCAAAAATTAGTAATTTTAGTTTCAGTACTTTTGTTTACTTATATGGCGTTCTAAATACAAAATACAAGAATTATTCTTAAGACATAAGTAGAATTGAATATTTAGTAGTAAGTAATAAGTAGGGTACAAAATAAAATATGCTTCGAAAGTAATTTTTATAATTAATTTTCATAATATTTAATATCCTTTTTTTGAATTATAGGAATCCGTAAAGGAGGGAACATTGTAGATTCTAATATTTTTGAGCGTTACATTTATTTTTAGTTGAAACTTAAAATTGATTCAACATGAAACAATTCTTAAAAAGCCTTCGCCCAATTAAAATCACTCATGAACTTTTTTTTATTAAAATGCAAACTATGATAACCTTTAAGTACTAAATTGAGTAATCATTTCGACAATCGGAAAAGATTCACAGATTTTAAGCAGTTGGAGATTTTTCTCTCATTCAGTTATTCTATCATCCACCTGTCTCCAAACTAGTATCGATTCTGGACAACGTAAAAAGGATCTGAAAACTATTCAACACCATTGCTGTTTTGATAAATTTTTAAGCCTGATTATATTAACGTTGAAAACTTATGAATAAATTTAGTATAATCTAAGTACATGTAAATATTGGAGTCGTTAGGGGTTACATTTTAATAAAAAGAGTAGGTAAAAAATCACAGTATCTGCCTTATTCCTTGTTTTTTGTCTCATATTTGTTAAGTAACTTCACTCAGATTTTCGATTGTAAAAAGAATTATTCGAATAGTTGCAATATTGATTAAAAAAGACGTTTAATACAGTTAAATAAGTCTTTTAGAAAGATTTTTTTTAAAAAGCACGTATGAATTTTCAAAAAGTTGCTTTTAAGGATTTTATGTTCTATTCTTTTATGGTCATTTTTTCATTGTAGTTAAATCTTTATCAAATGCATAAATAGTAAGTAAATGTTATTGACATTTCATCACAAAATACTCATTATAAAAGAAATAATAAGCAGTTTGTTTGTTGTGTATATTATAAATATGTTCCCATAAGCTACTAATTTTGAGTAACTTCAGCGTCTTCAGAGTAAAGGTAAATAGTAAATAACTCAGACTGCTATCTAATGCTTGAAATAATTCAATAGAGTGACATAATTTTGATTCAATTATGGAAGCCTAATTTTGTCATCTAGGTTTGCCCCTGTTTGACAATTATAATCTCTTATTTTCATTGCTGATTTTATTCGTATAAATACTAGAGTCTAAGAAAATTTGTTTCTAATCAGAAAAGTTTTCATTGGATATTAAAATCCATGCAGGTGATATAATACGCGTGAGGATCTTGACCAGGTCTTGTGGAATTGCGTAGACCAAAGCCAAGAAAATAGCTAATAGTTTTAATTTTTAACAAAAGAAATCATTATAATTGCTTTACTCACATAAAATTTAAACAAGGTTATACAATTTTAAGAATGATTTACCAAACAAAATGTTAATTAAGGTTAAAAAAATTTTTGTGAAACATTTCTTTATCAAAATATAAAAATAGTTGCATAAAAATCTGCTTAACGAATCTTTTTTTTTATTTGAATTTATTTCTAATTGAGATAATAATGTCTATTATAGATACTATAACAGTATATATACATATATGGAAAATGCTAAAATCAGGATCAAAAAATCATCTGCAAAAAATCAGGATCAAATTGGTTACCCAAAGTGCTGGTACTTTTTATAATAAAATCTATTTTTAGCTAAAAATTTTAGGGAACAAAGAATCTGATAAACAGTAATTTTTATACCGTAGTATTTACTATAAAATCACTGAAATTAAATAAGTGCTACTGTAACAATTACTGTATAAAGAAATGTATTTCACGGATGATGCGTCCAGAGTGCCAGTACTTTTTATCGTAAACTTATCCGGAATATATTACAGTGTATGAGAATTCTATTTAAAGAATTGAGAAGGGGTATCTTTTTAAGGCAAACTGCAATAATTTTAGTACTGTAGCAAAGGTTTAAGCGTTATGAAATTCGCACAAAAATGAGAAGTCCAAAAATGAGATGACCTTAGTTTGATGTAAAATAATTCATAGATTGTATCAGATAGACAAATTTTTAAAACATGTAAAGCGATGTAGGTCTCTTTCCTAAAAGCACTAATGACGTAGTCTACTTCCATCAATTTTATTGTTAGGCTTTCCAAAACGTATTAACCGAACACGATATTTCCGTGAACATATTTTGAGAAATGGCTTTTAACATAGTAGCAATGATCAGCCTTCCTAATCAATTAAATCCTCACTGCGACCACCTGTTGCTTAGTTCGATGAGGCAGCCATGATCTTCAAGAGTGGGTCATCTCGGTGGCTCATTTTATTTATTTTTTCTTCAAAAAGAAATATTAAATGGGATGGCTGATAATTAGAATAAGATAGCTTGTTTCAGGTGCTTAAGACAATGTTTTATTACTTTAACCGGATATAGTTGCTCTTATAATGAGAAATTCTTTTTTTGAATATATGATGACCTAAAGTCTTTTGAACTCCCAATCTTTAAGCTAAGATTCAATTAACAATAGGGAAGAGATGCTTGGTTTTTGCTCGTGAAATCTCATGAACATTTAAATAACTTTGTTCAATTTATTTGAAACTAAATTTTATGAATATTACAGTGAATAGTTTATATACATTTGCTCAAATCTAATACTGAATCATTAAGCTAAGATTCAGTTAACAATAAGGAAGAGATGCTGGGGTTTCATCCGTGAAATCTAATGAGCATTTAAATATATTTGCTTATTTTAGAACTAAATTTCATGAATATTACATTGAATAGCTCTTTCACATTTGCTCAAAACTAATACTGAATTTGCTTTACTTGCTTACATTTATAACTGAATTTAATATGAATGAATGCACATTTTAAGTGTAAAAATTAATAAAAAATATTTACATATTATGTAAAATAATTTTCTACAATAATAATTTATTTTCTACAATAATAATCTATTTTCTACAATAATAATCTATTTTCAAACTGAAATAAAACATTTTTGCAATAAGTAAACGAAATCTATGCTATGCAAGGCTAATAACGAAAAATACTGATTAAAAATAGTATAACATATAGCAGTTTCTCAAACTATGAGTCATGACCCCAGTTGGGATTGCTTGACCAGCAGCAGTGGTCACCGAAAATTTTTACAATTTCGATATATTTTTTAAAATATTATGAATTTTTCCCTGAAGAAATGAATTTTTCATTAAAAAATTGATTTTGATAAGTTAATGATTTTTTCATTGAAAGAAGCTTTCAATAGAAAAATTGTGTTAGCATTTGTAAGGACGGTGCTAAAACAATGGCTGGTGACAAAATTGGATTTCAAGTCAAAGTTAAGGAAAGTGGAAAGGAACATTTAACAATTGGTACTGGTGGCCGAAATAATATCAGCAGAGTTAGCTGCTGCGCTCTGAGATAGTGTTAAAGTGGCAAAAAAAATCGCACTCAATTTCGTACGTAGTTCTCAAATTCTAGCAAAGACATGAGTTTTGAATACAAATGCTCAAGAAGTCAAAGTTTAAGTAGGTTGTTAAAAATCAAAGATAAAATTCTTTTTCTAACCGAACGAAATCTGATTTTGTGAATTAATTCTATAATAAGATGTGTCTACAATAACCTATGTTATTTGAGTGACATGTTTAAAAAAGCTAGATAAACTAACTTCAATGAAAAAGTTGAAATATATTCTTTTTGAAATCAAAAATGGATGCTTTTAATAAAAAAAATTACCATATCGAGATCACAATTAGGAAATTACCATATCGAGATATGGTGCAAAAGGGTTCGTTAGAAATGCTTATCGCAACAAATGAATGAATTTTAAGTGAAAATGATAAAACAGATCATCAAAAAAGATGAATTGTTAATATTGATAAGTGAATATCTTAGGTGTCCTTCGGAAGACTTAGAAAAATATTTCCCTTCAAATTTTAGTGCTCAGGAACTAATATGGATTGTTAAACCATTTGGAATTACTGTGGAAAATATTACGCTTTTACCATTAAAATCACAAGAACTTGCCGACTTATCAAGTGATTTAGGGATGAAAATTGACTTTAATATAAAGTCTTAAGAAGATTTTTGCAGTGGCAAAAGAACTTCCAATGACTTCTGAGATTGATAAAAACTTTCTTTTACCTTTTTTCTACGAATTATTCGTATCAGACGACATTTTCGTTTTTAACCCTCATGAAATCAAAGTGCCACTCAAATCTAGAGAATATTGAAGCGTTTCGCCCTGCGGTATCGAATATTTTTTCAAGATTTGGTGCTTGAATTTACACTAGTAATTGAGTTTCTCATCATTATTGTATTGTATTGTATTGTTAAGTTTGTCCTTTATTTTAAATTTTCACGTTGTTTTATGCATATAAATAAGCGACAATATTATAATACAGTATAGTGAAAATGACAGTTTAACACAAGAATTGTGTCTCTTTAGCGCAATCCTCTTAGGGTGCTCCAAAAATTATATAAGGTCACCACACCAAAAGGTTAAAGAAACCTTGACTCAGAGGATCAAACCGCTCTATTTAAAAACGGTAATGATACTGTCATTTTAATGCAATTACTAGTCGAAGTAATAAAAAAAAGTATATATTTAGTTACATTTACTACTTCCGTATGTTATATAGATTTATCAAATGTTTTATAATTTATTTCATCATAATGTACAGTGCGTAACGAAAAATGAACTATACTGAATAACTTTCGATCTAATTATTGGATTTTCACGTAATATGAATCAATATCTATGTTTCGAGGAGGTTGCTTCAAATATTACGATTAATTAGGGCAGACAATATTTTAAGTTACAAAATCAGACACAAAAACGTACTTCTTTTTCAACGGATTAGAACTCCTGACTCCTAAAATACGGGCGGTAGCTGCAATCCCGGAAATACGGTCCCAATATTTTGGTCAGAAAAGCGGTCCAAAAATCGTTAAACTTTATATAAATGTTAATTTTTGCGTCTTTCACCATATCTCGGAAATTTTTTACATGAATCAAAGACGTTTTGCATACAAATATAAAATTCGTTTATACAACGATACTTCTATCTACTATACTATACTATAAAAGGTACTATAGTATTATGAAAATAGTCCCATTTAACACTTTTTTAAGGTAGAAACAACACCTTTACGCGATACAATGGTTTAATTCACCAATATTATAATTCAACGGGGAACAAAATAGTTTTTAGACTGAATGTTTCTTTTTAAATCTGATGTTTATTTAAACCGGATGTTTTTCAATAAATAATAAATAATCTTTTTCATCAGAAACAACAGGTTAAAATTAATCGTTTTTGATCTTTTTTGCCATTTTATGTTTCGCATTAAAAAACTAAAGATTTTAATTTTTTACACAGTTTCGATGCAATATAAATTTTGATAATTGAAATAAAGACGTCTTCAAAAAATCTAGGTTTTTCCTGGGATA
This sequence comes from Parasteatoda tepidariorum, assembly GCF_043381705.1. Taxonomy (NCBI): domain Eukaryota; kingdom Metazoa; phylum Arthropoda; class Arachnida; order Araneae; family Theridiidae; genus Parasteatoda; species Parasteatoda tepidariorum. Next base: position 55,106,865 of record NC_092205.1, read on the forward strand.
TTATGATTTATAGTAGGTCTAATATCTGTCAGCTCAAAATAAATTTAACAAATACTTTAGAACAGAATTATAATTTATTTCATTTCCCCCCATTTATTCCATAAAAGAAACATACGAATCCATGAGAAACATCCAAAATAAGTGCTATTACTAATGGATGCAAGGTGACTTTAAATTGCGACTCACGTAATAATAGTATCCCTTTGCAACTTACGTCATGGATATAATGAAAACACCTACTTACCCTGTTTGTTGAGACAACGGAAGACCAGGAAAAAAAGTGTAAGAAAACAGCTGCTTAACTCCTTGGGTTTTATGGTGGTAATCCTCCGAGCGTAGATATTACGTGTAATATCCGTTGGAAGACCACTTTTACGGAAGAATCAAGGTAAACGGGATTTATGGAGTATGAACATAAACACAAGTTGCCTTTCACTGCTTTCACTTTCTTGCATTATTGAAGCAATATTTTTCCATTTTTCCACTTATATACCTCTACATCACATAAAAAAAACAACTAAATCTTGGCTTAATTTGATAAAGTATTGCAAACGTGTTATCGAAATTTAAATCAAATTAATACAACGTTTTCATCCTTGATGCTGAAAATTCTATACTTTAAGAATGTTGCCAACAATTTTAAAAGTCATCTATAGTAAAAATTATTCTTAATTTCTATTAACGTAAATATCGTTTGCAATCAGATTTTCTAATTTTAAATATTCCAAAAATCGTTTGCAGTAAAAAATGATCATTTTAATAGATAAAAAACATCGTTTTCAGTAACAGATAATTAATAAGTAAATTGCGAAGATCAACTACATCAACGTAGTCATTCTTTTGATATCGTCTGAGCTTTTGAAAGTAACACTGATGCCAATTCAGAAAAAAACGAAGTGTAATTGAATCACTTGCAATGAGGTATTTTAAAGGAAATCCAATAAGTTGCTTTCTAAGAAACTAATGTTTTCGGTAAGTTTATTCCTTTGAGAAATATTTCAGAAGATAAATTCTTTCACGTAAGCATCCCTGCTCCTCCAGAGAAATTCCGCAAAATCATTGACAAAGAAGTACACGTGATTTGAAGCGTATCAATGTAGTGTGTTACTTCAAAAAATCGCACGCCCTCAACATCTTTGATAACGCGTCTTTGCACGCTGCTGCTTCAATCATAACTAAATTCAACCACGTGCTTCAATAAGTCAACGCGCGCCGTAAAACGAAAAGAAACAAGTATCCGTTCTATCAAGCAAGGAAAAAAAAGGCAGCCGACCACCCGGTCGAAACCACAATGATTGGATAAAAGACATCACATGACCTGCCGTAAAATGTTTTCATTTTTACTACACCTATTATGATAGATTTAAAAGTTTTTTTTAACACTTTGTTTTAATGAACGGTTTTCCTCATTATCTTCTCCTTAGTGAATTCAGTTTGAAAGGTATAGTTTTTTTATGATGCACATCATTAAAACAACGGGTTTTTTTTTCCTTTCATTATAAGATGAATGATTAAAATTTACATCTATGAAATCAAACGCTTGGCAACTTGCTTTTAATTGAAATAATTTCCCAGACCGTTTATATAATTTTTTATAATTTAATACAGAAAAGTGCTACTACTTGCAATTAATTTTTTATAGATTTAAAAATATATGTTTTATTCATTTTTTGTTTTTAATTATCCCGAATTAATAGAATTTATTGACTATTTTTTTAAAATTATTTTGGATTAAGGTTATCTAAATTTTGCGATTACTGCATACAGCATTTTACTTTAAAATTTGTTATATTTAATATATAATTAATTTTAATGATACTTATTTTAAATAATTCATACATCATAAATTGGTAATTACAAAAAACTTTTCATGATTTTTCAGAGTATTTATTTTATAACCTGTATGAAAATGTAAGGCTAATTCGCCAGTAAAATTAAAAAAAATTATAATTAAAAATAATAAGTGAATAAATTCAAAATCTGCAGAAATGTTGCCAATATTTTCATTTTATGTTATTTTACGTTTTCAAATATACAGAATTCTTTTCAATTAACTTCTGATGAATCTGAAGTAATTTTTATCATTTATTTACTCATTGTGGTTTCAAAAAAAGTTATGATTTTGTTTTCGAAAGCAATGGTATTTTTGGTTAATTAAGAAAATATCCCACTGAATATATTTTTTTATGAAACAGTTACAGGGTTTGAGCATGAACGAAATTATGCTTCAAACAAATCCAAATGTAGCAAATCTATAATAATTTGCATTTCTTAGATGACAAAGTTTAAGTTATTTATCCTTTACATTTTTCTAAACTATATTCTTTTCGAGCATTTACGAGACGATCACCATCTGCGAAACTTTGATAATACGAAAATTTCAAACGTTAGAACTTAATGAAAGCACTATATTTGCCTGTAAAAATTCTTTGAGCCCTTTTATGAATATAATTTAATTAAAAAAAATCATTTTCATATTATCAAGATATAGTCGAAAAAAAGGTATTCTCTGATTCCTCACTTGCTATTAAAGAAAAGTTTACTTGGACTGTTAAATTGTTGTAATTATGTAATTTATTTGCTTAGTTTGAAATAATTTTTATTTATTATTTTAGTAAGAAGATCTTTACAATGAAGAAAAGTTGGACATTTTTTTTCATTCAACAGGAAATTAAGAAACAAAATCAAAATATTTTCCCATTTCATAATCAAAAATTTCTTTTTTAAATCTGAATGCCTTTCTGCTATTAAATTTTAATTAGCTATTCCAAACTTGTAAATGTTTTTGTTTTCAATATATCTATGTACTTTTCAGAACACCCTGCACACCTTTTGAGTTTTATTTATTTTGACGAAGCTCAATTTTGTGTCGAAATATCATCGAAGTCATAAGATTTGAAAAATGGCATTTCTTCAAATATTATTTAGTGAATACATTTGAATAATTACATTTGAAAGATTCCAAAAAACATAGAAATGTTAAAATATCATTTGCTTTAAAATTTGAGCAATTTTTCTTCAAAAAAAATTTAAACCGGCAAACTTGTAACCTTCGATTTTTTAAAGAAGTAAAATGAATGAGAATATGGTAAAATAATGTATCATTAATTACGGCATACTACAAATATTTATATTATAAATGTGTTTTTGCCTAAGTAAATAGTTTTTTATATACTAAATAGTCAATACATGTGATTATGACTTAAAATTCATCCTTACTGGTTTATTTATTTTTAATTTTTTATCAATTTATTTAATATATTAATTAAAACAAAGAGTAAGCAAATAAATGAAAATCTCGAGCTTTAAATCAAAGAGTTCATTTCTTGTTCATCTGGATATGATTTGCTTTTGTTGGTGAAACCGATTATCATATTTATTTATTTACTTATAATAAAATTTGCTTTTTTCTGCTTGTAAATAACACAGTACTATGAAAAAATCAATTTCAAAAGCGACCTACTGCAATAGAACATTTTAAAAAAAACATACTTGGAGCTGTAAAATTATTAAAATAAAATGTTTACATGCACGGGGAATAAAATTCTGGAAAAACTACTTTACTGTATAGCAATGACATTTCTGGTTCAAAAAGGAAAAAAAAAAGAAACATAATTTTTGCTTATAAAATCAAAATCTACGGTATTTAAACCATTCATTTGGTAAATTTTTCATTCATTTGGTAACAGTTTAACGGAAATTCCGGTTTTCAAATTTATAGTTTTCAGTATCACTTTAGTTAAAAATAATACAAATCTGAAAAGTGAATTTAACCGAATAAATAGTTTTTAGTCCAAGTTCTAAGGTATGATAAAACTACAGAGTTTTACCACATTTACCAAATTTTATCACACAATCTAAAACTATATTTTATTATTAATTTTATCATTCCTTCGGTAAAAATTATCGAGCTTTTTGGTGTCCCATTGAACCAGAAACATGGTAAATTTTACCACATTCTGGTAGTTCCGATCATGCATTTTTCGTCAGTGTTAGTTAGTGTTACAATTGAAGAACTAATATTCTGATGAAATTAGTCACAAAAAGAATTAGTAACATTTGAAAACATGATACTATCAAGCTTTATTTATCATATATTTACTGTTTTTCCAATCAGTAAGAATGTTATGCATGTATCAATAAAAAATAATCAATTTATGATATAATTAATAATCATATTCTTCATATATCATTGCAATTGCTCTTAATAAAACACGTCATCTGATATTTAGATTAAATATTCTATTTTCGGTTATGTTAAGAAGTCATTTGTAATTTCTGACCATGACATAGGATAACCACTGCATAATCTAAAGTTTATCTAGACGACAAAGAGCTTAAAATATTTTCAAGGGAATGATAGAATGCTTATGATTGTAACATCACCATTTCAACTGTTCTCAGCCATTGTGGACAGATAGAGATATTTGAGACTATAAGATACTTTGAATTTATCAGTCAAGAACTGGTCCCTATCTACTTAAAGCTTTGTTCAGTTGGTATTACGTCTTTTAGGACACTGACTCCGAAGTATCAATGTATCGTAAGCAAATAAGTATAAAAATATTGCAATGTATTAGATTAAATTTACAGACAATGTGATTAATTCTTCAGATGGATGATGTTGTGGTATCAGTAAAACAATAGAGCGCTTTGCAAGATATGTTTAAGAATAGTGTTGCGTGGCGAATGATTTTATAGACACAGAACTGCTATTTTTAGTTTAATTTTAACTCGTTACCTTTTTAGTTTAATTTTACCTAGTTCATAATTTAGGTTAGTTTTAACTCGTTACTTATTTAGTTTAATCTTAACTCGTAACCAATTTAGTTTATTTTAACTACCACGCATTTTATTTTAATTTTAACTCGTTATCTCTTTAGCTTAATTTTAACTATTTCACATTTTTGTTTAATTTTAGCTCATTTAGTTTAATTTTATCTAGATCACATTTTAGTTTAGTTTTAACTCGCTACTTATTTAGTTTAATCTTAACTCGTTAGCTATTTAGTTTATTTTAAAAACCTCACATTTTATTTAAATTTTAACTCGTTACCTCTTTAGCTTAATTTTGACTATTTCATGTTTTTTGTTTAATTTTAATTTGTTTACTCATTAGTTTAATTTTAAATTGTTCATTTAGTTTAAATTTTAACTCGCAATCTCTTTAGTTTAATTTAAATTGTTAATTATTTAGTTTATTTTAAAATCGTTACATCTTTAGTTTAATTGTTTTTAGTTTATTTTTAACTACAGTACTACATTAATGAAAATTATTCAATCCATAGATGTAAATATCATTGTGGCGGACCAAGTACCTGTTAGAAACATAAATTTTCAAATTTGTTTTTGAAAACATACCCAATGTTAAATTATTGGTGAAACATTTTTTTATACATGCTTAAATTCAATTTTCTATTTTGTCATTTGCTAATTTTTATATAGGTTCCTTGTAATTTGTCAGGTCTTTATAAATGCTTGACAATTTTTCAATACTTGTCTGTTCATATTTATATTGACTCATTATATCATAATATTGTAAAAACAATAATTGAACAAATAATTACAAATTCAGTTTCTAATTTTTCCACAAGTTTAACAATAATCAAATTTACTCATAACCTAAAGATGTATTTATTATTTTAAATACACTATAAAAAATTTCGGATCACATTACGGAATAAAAAAATCAGCACTGAGGGAGCTGATACTTTACACCTTCAAATCCATTTTTACCAGAACATGCTACGAAACAAAAATTGGATATAAAGTTATTATTCAATGACAATTATCATAAAATCACCGAAGGTACCTAATTTAATAAATATTACTCTAAAAATTACGGTATAATATTTTACTGTAAAAATGAGTTTGACGCTAAAAACGAGTTTTACGCTAAAAACGAGTTTTTCGGTGAAATGGATTTTACGAATGATGCATCAAAAGCACCGGTACATTATTATATTTTGATCTAGAATTTTTTACTGACTTGTTTTAATTTCATTTGTCATGTAAATCTAATTTTAATATTTTTTTTAGTTTTCGTAAAAGTGGATTTCTATAATTAAATTTGGTACGTTGATTGGATAAGGAGATGTACATATATGTATATTCACTAAACAAAAAAACGAATTAGGACATCATTTTTGAAAAGTCTATAGATTATTTTAAATTTACTTTCATTTGCAACATTTTTTTTCTGTTTAGTTCTTAAATACACTAATAGTTAACAGAATTATGTTCGTATCAGAATGAATTCCGTAACAGCTAGCAAAGAAAACTTGCCTAAAACGTGTAAAATATTATAAAATAACAACTACACCGAAGAGCCATTACATTATGTCCACCCTGCTAATAACATGTAGGACCACCTTTAGCCCTCAAAACTGCTAGCACCCGCCGTGGCATTGACTCCACAAGGTGCTGATAGGTAGTCTGAGGTATCTGGTACCAAGCGCTCAGCAACTGGTCATGTAATTCCTTCACATTGCGAGGGGGTAGCGTGGCAGCATGAATTTGGTTTTCCAAGTAGGACCCCAAATGCTCTATTGGATTAAGGTCAGGTGAATTTTGGGGCCAAGACATTACTTGAAAGTCACTGGAATGTTCCTCGATGATTCCACCCTTATGACATGGTGCATTATCCTGCTGTAAACACCATCCCCCGTAGGAAAAACTGTTGCCATGAATGGGTGAACCTGGTCTGCAACTATGCTCAAGTAGCTTACAGACATCAGGGATTGTTCTATGAGGATTATGGGTCCTAATGTGCCCCATGAAAACATTCTTCCTGGGCGAGAAACCATGAAAACCTGGGCGAGCCCATTGTTATAGATGGAGGGTGGTCATAATGTAATTGCTCTTCGGTGTATATCATTGAACTAAAACTCTAGGCTTGAAAGAATGCAAGAAAACGTTATATGCCAACGGAAGAAAGTTATAAGTTTCATATTAATGAAGAAATATGGAATTTTAAGCCCTGTGATTTCTTTTAAACAAAGACTGAAAATATAAACAATAATTTTATTTATCCAAATAATTGTTTTAATAATTAAACTACCTTCAGCAATTCAGAATTTAAAAATCCTTTCGAATGAGGGATAAAAATAATTATGAAATATAATAAGCAAGAATGAGTAAAAGGAGTGGTTTCAAATAAAGATATTTATCTTTAATTATTGGATTAATTAAATGTTTTAATGAATGTTAGCTCAAAATTGCTTTTTTTGAGTAAAGATAACACAAAACCTGTACATATACACTAGGCTTCAATCAATATGTTCCTAATATTCCGGCTCAAGTTACGGTGCGAAGTAGTGGCAATGAGGATACCAGTAAGTTTACTGTAAATTCTATTTTTACCATAAAATATTCAGAACAAAAAATATTTGATATACCTCATTTTTGACAACAATATTTACCGTAAATCACTGAATCACAGTAATTAAGAAAATATTATTGAGAAGATTACCGGGGAAAATAGAATTTAAGATAAAAATTAAGGATAAAATGGTTTTTACAGATTGCTAATACGTTTTACCATACGTTTTATACAGTGTGCACAAGTCTTTGTTTGATCAATGTGTACGAAATCTAACAGTAAAAAAATAATGTTGACTATTATGTCTATATTATTTCGGTTTTAATATTGCAATTTCTGCCGTTTTGTAAAACGGTTTAGCATCTTTAAATCACAACAACTACAGACGGGCGTTCCTTAAATTGTATAAGCAAATCGTAGGCGTTCCTTGGTTAGCTTTGTGGTTTTTATGTCGAATTCCATTTCACCTGTAACATCCACCTTATATTTTTTTTGTCTTGTAGATTTTTTTTTTTTTTGCCTATTTAGATGGAATTACCCATCTCTGTCAGATGAAATAGCTAATGTTCGTAACAAAATAAACCTTGACATTTCCACCTCAAAATCTTAACACAAATCGGAATGATATTACTACTTTTGGGTGTTTATGAAGTTATTAATTACTCTCACTAAATTCATGCAAAACTATCTAAATGTTCACGGAATGAAATAAACCAAATTTACTAATAATGAGTTTCTATTAATTGTCTTAATTTTATATTAACTTAGTTTTTGGTATTATTCCTTATTTTTCTTTCATGTTTTTACACATAATAACTTTGAATGATAATGTTAGAGGCGGTGGGCCAAATGCTCAAAGTCATTATAAAAAGAGTGTTGCTTATGTGTAATTTAAAGGTTTGTAAATGTAATCATTTCCAGTGATTTTCTCATGAATTTAAAAATTTTAAATCAAGTATGTTGACATTAAATTTGCAACTTCTTTTCAGTGTTCTTCGTTGTACAGCTACCATCACTCCCGGAATTCCTTTAGCAGAAGTCTTATCCAATCTGATGAGCTAAAATTTTGTTTAAATTTGCCCTTGTTTGGAGCATTAAAATGATTTCACGGTTGAGTTTAGAACTTTTAATTTAGATATGCTTATAAGTCTCGCATCCAATTTTCAAAATGAGGGGACCCGGATCGAATCCAGTGATGACAGGTTAGTTCTATCAAAAAGTCCTCCACGAAGGCAAATTTCTCCCAATGCTTGATCCAGCAGTTTCCTTGTCTTCTGTATTGGGCTCAAAATTACAAGGTTACGGAGTTGAACATTACTAGTCGTAAACCCAAAAATTGGGTCTGCGTTTCAACGACGGTTATAAAATAAAATAAAATTGATTAATGAATTATTCGATTATGAATTAATAAATGATTTTATTAATTATGAATTGAGTAGTTATTTAATTAGTTATTAATTAGTTAGTTTTGAATTTAATTTTAAATAAAAATCAAAGCGAAAATTACTACTTGATATGATTGTTTAGAAACACAAAATAATGCAGAATTCAAGAAAGATGCTATTTGATTTGCTATCTCAAGAGGAAGTGGTTCGTACAAGTAAAACGGTTGGTTGATTAGTCGCTAAAAAATACGATTGATAAAAAAAGTTTTTAATTACTCTTAAAATAACATGAAAGTATTGAACTTTAAATCGAATTTATTAAGATGCATGTAGCTTAAAGTTCACGTGTAAAACACGCATCTTTTTCTTTCATTTCTTTTACAATTCAGAAAACAATTCTAGTTGTCCTTTTTTATACAGGAAGGAATTTGATAAATGGCTTCGACCCACGTTCCACTAGCGGAAACAATTAAAAAAAAACTCACACTAAATAAACAATTACAAAAATTATCGTTTATAATAAACATCATAAATATTTTTTAAATTCAATTACAACAATTACAAAAATTGCAATCAGGTGCTGAGACATTTAAATGTAAAATCCGTTTTGACCGGAACATGTTTCGAAACAAAAAATGCGATATACAGTAATTTTTACTGCAATAATTACCTTAAAATCACTGAGTCACTCTAATAAAATAAAAGCTACTGTAAAAATTAATCTTTATACATTTTACAGTAAAAATAGATTTACGGATTTGATTTCTACCAAACTTTATTTATATTACCCACAAGAGAAATTATTATTATACAAATTATTATATTATACATTGCAATAATTACAAATTTTCATTAATAGTACAAACTAAAGCATTATTTATCATATAAACATTAGTGAAAATATCTAGTGCAAAAATAATTGTGAGAATATGAAAATAATGAGACTGAAAAGTACCTTAAAAATGAAATTAAATTTTCAGAAGTAGAATGTATTCCCTAACGATATTATTTTTTTTTCTTTTGTTAGTCATTTCAAGAGTTTACAATGAGGAAAAATTTATTTAAGTTTATGAATTAAGTAAAAAAAATAAAGTTCGGTAAACTTGTTACGATGAATAGGTTATAATATGATTTGATGTATATGTAAATAAGAACGTTTTTAAAAAAACGTAGATATACATAAAAGAAATGAAATCTCTACATTTTATTCCTTATCATCTTAACTTGTACACATTTGATAAAAATATGACAAACGACGCCCGTGCCACATAAGAAAAATTGTTAACTGTCTGTTCAATTAAGTTTGAATGCAATGTTAACGCAGACGAAAAACGAATGTTCTATGACAGTCTATCAGACGATTTTCTTTCATTTTTGACTTAACTTGGTATTCACTGTCGTCTGCTAATTCAAATTCGTCTGAGGACACAGTTTGCGTTAATTTTTTTTTCATTTTTTTTATAATTATAGTGAAAAGCCGTTCGTTCTTTTAGAAAAAAAATGATGCAAAAATCCACCTAATACTACCTATTATATTAGTGACACATCTAAAATTTGCATTATCAACGACTTTCACAAACTCCGGATGTAATTAATTTAACTATAAATGCTGATAAACTTGGAAGAAATGACAACTAAAGCAATGGATGATTTCAGGTTTCTTCTTTAAATATAGTTTATTAAACAAAAAAGGTTTTTTTATTTAATAAAAAAAGGTTTTTCTTACATTCATAATTTAAATTCCATGCATTATATATCTTTCAAGAAAAAGATAAATAAATAAAATAAAATAATATATAAACTATTACACTATTAAAATAATATTTTGATTTGAGCATCTTTTGCTAACATAGAATTAGACGAAATCTAGATTTAAATATTAAATGGTAGGAAATAGGTTGTGCCTGTTTTGGTAGGACATAATGAGATAAAATGTATGAATTTATTTCATTAATTCTGAAAGAGTTTTTGTAAAAATATTATATGTTATTTGCTTGTCATCAAAGATAAATAAATAAAATAAAGAGTCATTCTGTGTATGTGTCTGCATGCTTCTCTTTTAATTGCAAACTAATTTGTGCTCGGGTATCGGCTAATGCATGGTGCAATATAATCCGATGATCCTAAGTTTCGTTTAGAATATCAGCTAGTTCGTTCGGAAGGAACTTTAAAAAAAAATAGTTTTCTCACAGGTTCAACATTATGAGTTGATTTAAACTGTAGACAATTATGTTATTTCAAACATTTAAACGATAATATAAGAGCTACTTACAAGGTAACAGCTCCATTTATTCAAAAAGTAAAAATCCACACTAAAATTGCACGTTTTTAATAATTAACTAAGAGTTTTTATTGTATTTAGACAAGCTCAATCATCAACGGGGATGGCATCTGAGGGTTACGCTACCGAATTATCTTTTATGTATCTGAAAATAGGCGTTTAATTTAATCGTAGTAACGCTGTTTCAATAAAATGCAAACGTGTAACGATCGACGCATAATAAAATGTAAATCATCGTAAAACGCGTTTAAATAAAAACAAATGGTTAGGATTGAATTAGATAAGATTTAAATTGAAAGATTAAATTTGAAAGAAAAAATATATTATTCTAAAAATCAAAATTATAGGAGTAAAGTTAAGTATTCATTAACGGTAACTGAAATTGGCATTGACGCTTATAAGGCCTCATTAATTTTAGTTAAATATAATTATTATTAGTTTGGTAATAAGAGCTATACCTAAATATTTAACATACATACTAATACATTTATTTAGAACAGATACTGTGTATTTTTGCAGCCTCTCGTGCGTGATGAATGCCGGAAAAAAAATGCTCGACAGTGGTTAAATTAGACTATCATGAGTAAACCGCAAGCAAAAGCATCATTTCAAATGATTCTGAATATTAGTTGATCTTCTTTCGATTGGATGTACTTCGAATAACAATAAAATAATTCGATTAATCGGATAACGCAAATTCACCAAAAAATCCTGCAAATAATATTAAATAAAAACAAATATGAAAATATGTCACCTTCGTTGATTCCTTTGGTATATGTTGTGCTGATTAATGCTGATTTATTGATCACTACTCGTTCTTCGTATGCAAGGAAAAAAAGAAAGTTATTAATAAATCGGAACTGAATGATATCATGGCAGTTATCATGAATATTTTTTTCAATTTTAATTTTTGTTGCCTTTGGCGTGGCTTTACGTTATTAGACCAATTAAATCTCGTTTTCTGAAGTTTATTCTACCAAAATGAAGATTAACTGTGTTTTGTGTCATTTGGCATAATGCTGCTACTTGATCAAGATATGATAGATTTTAGACTTGATCAAGATATGATAGAGTTTTGATATCCGTATATATATGTATATTTTATACAATTGTATTTTAGTTTTAAAGCTATAACTATAAACAAAATGAACACGTTCAAATTAAACATCTAATTTATCTGATGAACATTCCATAGAAAATGTTTTTAAAAATATAGTTTATCTTTATTTTATCTATAAAAAATAATTAAATAGGGAGCACAATAAAATAATTTTTTGATCAAATAGAGCAGTGTTTCCCAAACTTAAGACTTTAGTGTACGCTTTCTAAATTTTTCGTAGCTCTGTGTACCACTAATAAAAAAATGAATGTGTTTTTTACTATAAAAAAATTGCACAAAAGTTAAAAATCGCAACTGGCTACTGACACCACTAATGTTAACTGTAAAAAAAATAGCCAATGGAAAATATGTAATCGTAAATTTTCATGGATAGATTTGTTTTTAAATAAAAAAAAAATTGAAAATTTCGTTTGTTGCAAGATATTTCACCTAAGAACGCGTACCCCCGTTAAACTGCTCCCGTACCCCTGGGGGTACGCGTACCATACTTTGGGAAACACTGAAATGGAGCTACAAAACAGCAAACATCAATGTTATTTTTTAAAATATTCATGCATTCAATATAATTAAAATATTAATGCATTCAGTTAAATATTCATGTATTCAAATTAAAATATTTATGTATTCAAATAAGTAAACCCATGGATAATTTAATTAAGAATTCCATTATTTGAATGACTTCACAGATTGAACTAATTGGATATTTGATGCTTAATTAATTTTAATAATATGTACTACTGGTATTATGATAATTGGTGTAGTTTTAATAAAAATTCTTCAAAATGTTTTCCGATTCATAATTTTTTTTCCAGTGTCAGTAAGGACAGCGTATTACTATTTTAATGAATTAGAGTTAAAAGAACTCTTTTCTGGTACTTCTGATAAATATTTAAACAGAATATATTAAATGTTATATAGAAAAATGTTTATCTGTGATGCTGCAGGCTTTAATTTATTTTTTTACTTTTGAAAACCTGAATGAAGACTTAAACCTCAGGCCAAATGACTGCGTATTTTTGTAGTAACGTATCTTTATCTAGAATATAAATTATTTCATTTTATTCTTTAATCCAATTTGCATTCCATTTGCCAGAGTACTACCTTAAAGTTCTTTGGGAAATATATTTTGCAGAGACGTTATAAGTTTTTCAATTTTTGTGTATGATTTCTTAGTGATGTTTAGTACTGATGTATTAATTAATTCCATTTTCTTATTACTTGGTACAAAAATGGACATTCAGCTAATATCACTACAAATTTGAGCTAAACTACACCGAAGAGCCATTACATTATGACTACCCTCCATCTATAACAATGGGCTCGCCCATGTTTTCATGGTTTCTCGCCCAGGAACAATGTTTTCATGGGGTACATTAGGACCCATAATCCTCATAGAACAATCCCTGACGTCTGTAAGCTACTTGAACAACCAGGTTCACCCATTCATGGCAACAGTTTTTCCTGCGGGGGATGGTGTTTACCAACAGGATAATGCATCATGTCATAAGGGTCGAATCGTCATAGATTGGTTCGAGCAACATTCCAGTGACTTTCAAGTCATGTCTTGGCCTGCAAATTCACCTGACCTTAATCCAATAGAGCATTTGTGATCCTACTTGGAAAACCAAAATTCGTGCTGCCACGCTACCCCCTCGCAATTGCAAGACCAGTTGGTGAGCGCTTGGTACCAGATACCTCAGACTACCTATCAGCACCTTGTGGAATCAATGCCGCAGCGGATGCTAGCAGTTTTGAGGACTAAGGGTGGTCCTACATGTTATTAGCAGGATGGTCATAATGTAATGTCTCTTCGGTGAGCATTATTATATACAAATTACTATAAAATGTATTTTTATAATTAATTATTTCATAAACTCATTATTTAAAAAAATTACTTAAGAAATTCGAGCTATATATATATCCCCAAGAGCAGTTGTCTTAAATTAAGGTATTCCTCCTTTCTAAATCATAATATGAATCAAATAAAATATTTGACACAAAATGACTCCATAGTGTCAGCTTTCACTGAAACAACTCAAACCATCTCCTGGTTTTTCTTTCTCTTTAATGTAATTGATTACTAAAATTAGTTTTTTCTTCTATCTGAAGAAGAACATTACTGTTAAATAAAATGAAGCATTTGTTAGGAAATAATTATTTCCTGACTCCGATACAATCTTACAATTAAGCATCTTCGTGCAATTAAACAGCGCAAATCACTTCCTGTTTCTTTTAAGTATTTGATTACTAAAATAGCTTTTTTTCTTTTACCAGAATTAGAAATTAAAGTACATAAAACTGCTTTATGATAACAGTAGTCCCTCTTTTAGAAAATAATATAAATCATCCAATCAAATAACGTTTTCGATACAAAATAAATACTTCATGAGTTCGATGGTGTCATCGTCAACTGAAACAATGCATATCATCTATTGTTTTTTTGCTTTCCTTTTTAAGTATTTGGTAATTAAAATTAGATTCATTTTTTTAATTAGTATAAGAAACACGCAGATAGCTAATTTACAGTACAGTAGTTCCTCTTTTAGGAAATTATATGAATCATTAAATCAAATAACGTATTTTAGTCCCATCGTCCACTTAAACAACGTATATCATCTCCCGTTTTTGTTTTCTTTTTAAGTGTTTTATTACAAAAATTAAGTTTGTTTTTTAATCAGAATAAAAAATTCCCTCACATGCAACTGTTTTATCGGATAGTAGTCCCTCTTTTAGAAAATTATATAAATCATTGAATCAAATGAATTATTTAATATAAAACAAATATTTTCAAGACTTCAATAGTGTCATCGTCCGTTTAAACAAGCGAATCATCTCTTGTTTACCAAACATGGTCTCACCTATCATCATCTATATAAAAGAAGTGATATACATTTGTAAACTTTCTAATGAGAAAAATCATTCACTTCTCAAGCCTGCAATTTCTCGTTTCTTTCTTGCAAGATACATTGTACACGATATACCCAACCAACAACACTCAAATTCATTGTTTTTTCTTTCTAAACCTCAGTATTGTTCGATGACGTGAAGTGGAACGGTAGACTTTCCTTTGTTCTTTTCCACAGTGAGGTTTTGACCAAATGAGCATAAGGAACTATCCACCGTGTGTTCTTTGTTCTTTTTCCAACTTAAAAGAAATCAATCGTTTTCCGGTGCACCCACCGTTAATGCCTTTAAAAATGAAGGGAGAGAATCACTTGATGCTATCTTCTTAATTGCGCTTGGAAGATCTGACAGTAATGTTCCGCAAGGGTGCGCATCAGTGAAATTATATCTGCACCTTTCTTATGAGTCATAAATATTGAGGGAGTGGAGTTTCTCTCTGTTCTGAATGAAAAATCAGCAGCTTCAGTGATAAACTAATACCCCAAAACTATTCAAAAACTGACTAACTCTTTTTGTAAGCTTTCAAATAGGGAGAAACACTTAAGAGTTTCAAAACAAAGTTGATATTCCATTATAATCGTAGACACACAGAATACATTTAATTTTTCCACCGTCTTTCATTGGCCTGAATCTTTATAAATCTTTAGATTGTCTTCTTCTTTAGAAAAAGAAAGAGTTTTGAAGGTGTTTTTTATAATGTGTCGTACTTACTCCTGTTAACGGAATAATGATGAGAGAGCAATGCAGTAAATTAATTTCAGGAATAGTAAGACAAAATTTCATTAATAATGTTCCAACCAAAGAAGAATTTTGAAGAAGATTAGGCCATTTGTAATTATTCCGAAAAAGAATCCTTTATCGAAAAACAAATGGGATGCTTCAGAGAAGGCGGAATCTTTTTGCTTCTCAATTCCTTAGAAAATGCAATTAAAGATTAAAAATATATGGTTTGCACACGAAACATTATCTCATTTGTAATTGATTCAAACATAGTGTAAGGTAGAAGAAATTATCTAAAGCTGTAAAATTTAAAAGCTTGGTAGTGTTGTGAAATTAGTTCTGATATTGAAGAGAAAGTATATTAAACACAAAATAAGAACAAAATAATACTAATAAACTACTCTTTTAGTATATGTATTTCTTTTAATTCACTGGTCATTGCGTTGAAGCCATTTGGAGGGAGCTAGCAAGTTTATGGGTATTTTAGTGGAGGGGATAGATATTTAAAAAAATTTATAAAAATTATCGATGAAATTAGTATTGGTAATGCCTTAAAAATCAAGAAAATTTTTTTGTCTCAGTATCTTAGTTAAAACTATTTACCCTTCTAATTCAAAACAATAAAATGAATTCTACTGTTTATATTTTAAAAATAGTTCGTCTTTAAAAAATAGGCTTTTTGGCGATGACACGTTAGTTTATCTACATTATTAATATCCACATTGATTGATGATACCCACTTATCCGCTGATAATGTTCACATTGATTTATCAAAAGTTTAACATTGATCTTTTCGTGAATTAAAATTTTTTTTTAACTTGCAGCTTTTGATTTCGTCTAAAAAGCTGTTGCATTTTTTAATGTCAGAAATTTTAATATTTAAGAATTTTAAAATATGTTAATATTTGTTTACTTTTCGCTCCCTTTTAACTCGTTTTACATAAAAAGTTTAAATATATTAAGTTAATTTATTTGTATAATTTATGTATTTCTTTATTTTTAATAAATAAAGGCATATTGTCAAAACATAAATAACATTGGATTTGTTAATTTATAAATTGTTACCAATTGTTAACTTATAAAATATATAGCTATCTGATTGGGTTTTGAAAAATATGTTTAATTCAATATTATCTGTATTAAAAAACACAGGTGAAGGATTGCTGGTTGAAGTGATTCTAATTACATTCACAACTTTGTAATAAAATATAAGAAAATGATTTATTTAATCAATTATTTAATTTAAACTTCTAGCGATATATTGAATTTATTTTTATTTAAACACGTATAAATTTTACCGAGTCATTTTACATCAAATTTCATATAAAAAATGTTTTAAGTATAAAACAGTGATCATTCAGCCTATTTTCAAGAACTTAGATGCATGATTATTAAAAGTGTATCATATTAAGAATATTAGACTTTAAATGGGACAAATTTTTAATTAAACATATATGTATTAACTTATTTTGTAAAGAGGAGTTGGAAATTTTTGAAAGCTTGCAGAAACATTTCAACGACATCCCTTTTGAAACTTTTTCTTAAACTGTTGTTCACAAAAACATTTTTGCTACTGCTATTTTGGTAAGCTTCCTCAATATCATGTGTTTTTGCGTGCATGCACTACCTTTAGCTGTAAACTGTAAAAACACAAAATTTATTATGGTTTCTATAGTTTAATTACGATTTAACTATTGAAAAACATGTGTTTATCTATCAATACATATTATTCTAGCTTTTAAATTACTTTTAAGGAATAATAATGGCTAATTCTTATTCTTCATAGTTTCTTTAGCAACAAAATTATCATAGTAAATTCCTAATATCTTAAGGACCGAAACTATTCAAGATGTCTCTATTACAGAACAAAACTTATCTCTAAAAAAGATTTTTGAACTACAGTGTTCTGCAATTTTTCTGCATTATGATTTTTAAGATTTCGGTTATTAAGTTAGAATATTTATGTTTTATTTTACAAGTGTAGGAAAATTAAACTTTTACTTTTGTTGGCAATCTGATATATGCAAACTAAAAATGACTGAATGCTTGGAAAAAGTGGAGAATTCATAAATAATTTAAAAATAGAATCATAACTTAAACTTAATTCAAAGCTGTAACATGAGATTTCTTATTTCCAAACACAAATGCGTAGGTCTGCAATTATTGCATTCTTTTCTGTAAAGGCGTCAGTAAGTCATTATTATTCGTTGGTATTTTCTTTTCCCGCCTTTGTGTTACTGAAAACAGCTTTTATTCATATTTCCATTTGTTTGCTTTATCTTATAAATCTCTTTCAGATTATCAGATAAAGAAACATTATTGTTTTTGACTCGATTTAATTCAGCGTATAATAAATAATTCGTAGACATAAGGGGAAGCCAAAAAAGTTTTTATTTTCAAAATTATTATAGTACAGGAGAGATTCCTTATATTAAAAATAGAAAATGGATATAAAAAATTAAGATCGGTAAAAATCTTCCGGTCACCCATCACATTCAAAATTTATAAAAAATGATAATTTTTTAAAATTTTTCAATGCTACTTAAAATAGTACAATTGATGCGTGGTAATTTCTAAAACTTAGTTAATGATTTAAAAAAGGAAGAAAAAAAATTACATACGGATTACTCAATGTGTTTAAAAACAGGAATTAAATCAGTCATCAGCCACCAAATTAGACAACCTCAGGATGAGACAATGAGCGATGCGTTTACTTTTAACTTCTTTGTGGAGTGTTTCTATGGTCTAATCAAACTGATTGCTCAATGTGCCTAAAAAACTAGAATTATGTCAGTTTCTTCACGCTTTTCGCCATTTTCTTGGCTTATCAGCCACCATATTAGTTAACCTCTGGTTGTTTCTACGGTCATTAAAAAATTAAGAGTTTTGATTGAGGTTTCATGAGGAGTTTGGAAATTTTACATTTTATGACTGTACATGGATTTTAAGATTTCAGCTCGACAGTTGTAACATTTAAATATATATTTTTTTTTATAACTTCGGTTTTTTTTGTTTTTGTTAAGTCGGAACAAGTTAAAACATTTAAATTTTTTTCCTAACATTTCGTAAAAGTTTCCTGATTTTATTTTATTTTATAACCATCGTGGAACAGCCGACCCATTTTTTGGATTTATAACTTCTACCGTAGCCTAGTAATTTTGAACCCGATCCAGAGGACAAGGGAACTTCTGGATCAAGTATTGGGGTGAAATTTGCCTTCGCGGATGACTTTTTGGAATGGAATTATCCCGCATTTGGTTACATGGAACGGGTAACGTCCCACGGTTAGCCTGACGCTAAGGGGACTATCCATGATCCGTCTACCTCACAGGATACTTTACGTCAGCACTGTGGTTGGTGCTAGCCAGGTGCGGAATTCGAATCGAGCAGGGATTCGGGCCTGAGTCACCTCATTGAGTGGCGACCGCTCTATTCTCTAAGCCACCACAGCTCACATTTTCCAGATTGTACCAAACATAGTTTATTCATGTTGAATCTGTTAGTAGTGTTGTATAATTTATAAATTTTAATTTTTTGCCCTTATCCATGGCAGATCAGTATTGTATAATAACAATGAAAGTCAATAAACAATAACAGTTTAATGAACTGAAGAATGTAATTACACGACAAGTTTTCAAATGCTCTACATTTGGGCTGCGAATTTATTTTTTTTCTCGAAGCAAACTAGCGATAAAAGAGTATTTCATATGACTCCATTTAAAAGAATTTCAAATTGTCTGAAACAAATAGCAAGTATATAAATTATACCTACGAAATTCGGAAATTAAATGCGTGTATTGCAAAGCATTTAACTTTACTCTGTCGAAATATAAAACAGTTCAATTAGTTCAACAGTTACTAAAAAATTCGAATCGAAAATAAAAACTTTTTACAATCGTGATAACGACAGGTAGACATTTTGTCAAAAGCTAGTTGTGCTTAAATTAAAAGCTACTTAACTTTATATCGCTGCTTATTAATCACCGTGAACTGTACTAGTAGAATTAAAATAATTACCTCATTTGTATGAGTAGGCAATTTCAATCAATTGCATTAAGTAATCCGTCGCTTTCTAGATGGCTAACTGCTACGAATAGAGAAAGTTATAACGCTGCAAATAATGTTAGTTCAATTAAAGAATCAGAAAAAATAAAAATAGTACATTAATCTTGAAATGATTTATGTATGCGTATTTCAACATGAAAAGGAACAAACATTTTCAAGTATGAAAATATCGCTGTATTGGAGGTTATACCTCAAACTGTACATTCATTCATTGAACAAAGTTTTCTGATCGTGCTGAAAACTTAATATTAGTTATGATTGCAGACGATAGGAAATGCGAATGATACGGAACCCACCCTCGGTGGGCAATTTTAAAAGCAAAATTGCCCACCTACGATGGTAAATTTCTAAGATATTTGTGGTACCAAACATAAATTTTAATGCAGTTGATTAAGCTGAAATAAATTTTCAGAATAATTTTCTGTTGTATCCTCCCTCAATGATACTGAAGCCATACGATGATGATATTGATATTAAAGATGATTATATTTATTTATAAAATTAATTATTGATATAAATAACAATTATTAAGTCAAAGAATTCTTCTTCAGTGGTATGACAGCCCTGGGTGGGCCCTGGATTTCTCCAGAAGTCTTTTTTCAACAGTCTTTCTAGCTGCCCTTAAATTGTTTATTTATTTTTTTTTTGGTCCAGGGAACTAACTATACATCAAAATTTTTCGTACGAGAAATGAGTGAAACTCGTTATGAAAAAATTAAAAATTTAAATAACTCTGTTTTTAAATGTGTTTAGCTTCTCCTTGAATAATTCTTTATCTTGTTAACAAATGGGCATTTTTTTCGAAATCGTGATACTATGATATTAGTTGAACAATGCTATAGTTAGCCACTGTTGAGATAGATGCTTCTTTGTAGAAGGGAATTATTTTTTTCTCTGTTATCCTACGTTTATTTCCTTAGAAGCGTTCTTTAAAAGAATCTTGACGCGTTTTTTTTTTTTAAATTGAGGTTCCGATTTTCTCTTAAAAATAACATAAAAAACATTCGTGTTTCGATAATTTGCTCTAAAGGAAATTTTTTTATGGTCGAAGTTGTGGGAAATTGAAACACCAGGCCAATAAGTATCTCCTTGGTGTATTAAAAATCGGCAGCTGATATGCCATGAATGTGGCAGCTGATAAGCTATAAAAAATCAAAAACCTTATAAAAAATTTATTATTTTGCTTTTATAAAACATGTCATATCAACAATGTGTATTGAAATAATAATATTTTAACTTATATCACTTTTTGAAACCATAAATTGAAATTGAATATTCTTCAAACCATAAACAAAAGATATTAAAGTAAATACAATTTTAAGCAGTGGTCAAAAGCAGCTCTATTTTTCAGTTTTTTTTATTTTCCTTTATTTTCTTTTTTTAATTTTTTTTTAATTTTAAGTGGCAGCTAGAAAATATGAACGAATTTAAATTTTTTTATATCAATTTTCTTTCACATAAAGCATCTTTTCCGCACTAGAGCGTTTTGATAATAAAAACTTCGTGTTCTATGCACTACAGAATCTCAACATTCCAGATCCTTTTTAGTACTCATTAATGGGGGAACAAATTTATAGTAAACACAACATTTTAATTTTGTCAAATGATTAAGGCATGTTCAGATTTTTTATTCCTGGGATCTTTAATAAAAGCTAGGGTTCATTTGTTAGGAGTTTATTATTATAATTTTTAACTCAAGTGGAATCAAATTTTAATGTGCCAAACACTCATTTGTACTGATAGTTGGTAAGAATTTATTTTCAGTATGCATATACGATAAAAAATTTTTGTAAAACAACTAATTATGCGATTACTACCATAATATTTGAAAGACTATCCATATAACTAAAAAGAACAAAACTTTTTTTAATTTCGTAACTAATTTATTTTTTACAAATTATAAAAGCTAAATCTTATTTCATTTCACGTTTTCAAAGATCATTGAACTTAAATAAAATGGATGATACTCTTCAATGTTTGTAACTACAAGAATTCATTAAGTTTTATTGACCATGATTGCTACACAACGCTTGCAACTGTCAGATACTATATCATTTTGTCACGATTCAAGAATAACCCTAATGGCATTACATTAAACTCCAGAGTATGGTGTTAAAATACTCCGTCATTAAACCAGAAGTAAATTATTTTGCGGTTTTGTGGTTTTTGGAAAACAAAAATAATTTCGTATTTATCAATAAATAATTACATACATAAATCGTATAGATGTTAAAGGAATTTATTTACTTGTCGCAGACAGGAGTCGTAGTATTATGAGTCCTGATTCATCTTGTGAATAATACATAACGTATTTCAAAATATTACTAATTCTGTATAATTAGTAATATAATTGCAGAATTTTGCAAATGAAACCCTTCTGGCTGATGTAAAAATGAATAAATCCATTGATTATTTAAACTACTTGGTTAATACTGCGAAAGTTTAAAACACGTATTTATTGCACTGAAAGTGATAAAAGGTTGATAAATTTTACCTAAGAAGTAAAAAATGACTACAATATATGACAATATTATTTAAAGTTCAGCTCTTGTTTCAGATCATAGGTTCATAAAGGGTGGGGAAGTGTTCAATACTCTAGCAACGGGGTCATGAAGACTTAAGACACTAACAATATTCCAGGCATTTGAGGAGTTTATAGAATTTTTAGGTAACAAACTAATTTGATAGCAAACTATATATGCAATATAACTATCTGATTTGATTTTGAAGCTTGTGACCATCAGTATTGGCTGTACACTCAGGTGCTGGGTTGCAGATTAACTATATATTTCATAATCTTCATAATTTGTACATATCTGGATATTTTTATAATCTGTAAGAAAAATAATATTTAATTAAGTATTAAATTTAAACTGTAAATTGATATGGTTAAACTTAATTTAGAGCGAGTATCTACTAATTTTTATATGAGCTATTTTCATCGAAATTAGTATAGTGTGAAGAAAACGTTGACAATATAGATGCTTCAGTTACAAAGTATAATTTCACATTATTCTATTTTTGAAATGGTTCAGAAAAGTATAAAAAATATAAAATCATGAAATTGTTCAGAAAAAATATACAAATACTGAAAATGGGACAAATAATTGGAAGAATTACTTGTCGATTACTAAAAGTATTACCATTGATTTTATTTATTTATTTCGTATGGGAACATGTGATTTTTTTTCGAAGTGGGAAGTGGAAAAATTCTTTTTTTATACCCAGAACAGCTTGAGATAAATAAATTTGAAACATTTTTATTTGACTTAGCGAACATTTGAAACCGATCGATTTCTGAGACCAAGAACAATGCCGTAAATAGTGAGGAAACAGTTAGATATAAATTTAAGAGTTTTGATTTAAATTTTCCATGATGAGTGTTTAAAATTTGCTCAGTTTCCCAGAGAAACTTTAAGTCGCTATTTTAAAATACTCAAGTAAGTTTAATGCAAAAGTAGCAGAAGATTTGCTATTTAGTCAAGCGATGTATCATTTTACACGTATTTGGTTAAGCTGAATCAAATTAAACAAATTGGTAGAATGAAAAAAAAATTGGAAGCTATAAATTTGGAGGCAAACGTTTTGCGGGTATAAGGATTATGGATGCCAAAAATCTCTTCAAAAAAGTAAACAAAATGCATATACATTATGCATTTATACTATTATATACGCTTTCAGAAAAATTGGTGCAATAATATTTTAAATTATCGGTATTTTGAACCATAATAAATACAATATTTGCTGCAACGCTAAAAATCTGCTAAATTGAACCATGCTAATATTCGAGTTAAACCATACTATCGTGTAATCAAGTTTAAGAAATACGGAAATACAATTTAACTTATAGAACTTATTTTAACAACTTACTTAACTTATATTAACAACTTTGATCGAAATTACCCGGCCATTTTCCGAAAGATTTCCGTAGGTTCTTCCAAATGTGTAACTTTTTTCTGAAGGCAAAAATGGATGTTTTGGGGGACTCCGAGAAAATCCTACTTTGACATTCTTCCGGACAATGCTAAGTTGACCAGATTTATAAACCAAATCAGCAGAGCGTTCTTGAAAAGTTTTCGGATTTAAGGGCATCCACATACTTTTTAAAAATATTTGTTAATATGTGCAACAAAGATTTTTTTTAAAATTTGCAACTAATATCAGGTGCAGAACTTTCCTCTTCACACTTGATTTCATTGCTCAACAATTTTGAAATATCATTTATAATATTCCGCATTTGAAATCTTAAAATGAATGGGTACATGATTAATAAAATTACATTTCAACGCAAAATTGCTTAAATTGCTTTACAAAATACAAATGCAAATATAATACGATTACAAATACTTTACAAACACAAAATTGCTTTACTTTTGCTGAAATTATTTTAAGACGAGTAGGGCATTGTTAGTTTCAGCAGTAGGATGTATTTTTTTCGGTAAGGCAAAACTATCTTGTTATTTTTTTAAATTTTTTATTTTTAACTAAAAGTTTGTGCATTTTTTGACATTTTACCGCATCTAAAATATGATATGTGTTTTCGGAAAATTTGAGGACACATGTTGAAATTTGAGAGCATTTTCTGGCCGTAATGAGTTTGAAAGCTTTTGACGACAAATCAATGGAATTCAGGGACTGTCTTCAAGATTTTAGAGCCTCTGGTAATTTTAGATAATGCTTTTCTGAAATCCCTTCGAAAATATCTCCTACGAATATTCTTCTTCCAAAATTAATATTCCTCTTTGGTAATTTCTTCCTTCGAAATTACATAGGAGCATCCTTGACGGAAGGCAACATTGGAGCATTTTCTTGCTCATGCTCTCTTTTCCACGTAATGAGCTTGACACATACTTGAGCTTGACGTATAGTTAATTAACTTGAAAATATAGTTGAGACAGCAAATTTAAACACTATTATTATCCTAAGAACTCCAAAATTTCATACATTGTGCTTAACAGTTACGACTGTTTACGATTTTCATGTGACTGATTGCTTCTTTTAAAGCATTATTGCAAATCATTGTTTTTTTATCCAAAAATTAGTTAAACTTAAAAGTTGCAGTTTTTTTCGCAATAGCGTGACGAATTACTAAAGATTAGTCCTTATTTTTACAGCATGCAAGCACTTTTACCTTGATTAAGCTGGCATGCTACATAAAAAAATTTCAAACACAATTACACGCATGGCTGTTCATATTTCTTTCCATCAAATAAGTTGCAACAATTTTCCCGTTTTAAAGATTTTATCTATTTTTCCTTCATTATGTCATGTAATTCGCAACACAAAAGAGAATATATGCCTCGATCAATCTTTGTTTAGATGTTTGAATTGGTACAAAACTGATTTACCAATTTGTTATTATAACTTATATCTAATAAGACACTTTTTAGTGAAACAGTAATTATTTTTAAACACAATGCAGTGTATAGATGTTTTATTGAACAACGTTAAATAGGTTATTTACGATTGTGATCAATGAATAGATTCAAAAACGAAAGTTAAATTGTAGCAATTAAAAAAGAAATGTAATGTATTGTTTTTGGAAAAACTCTAAACTACTTCTCGTATTTAAAAACATATTTACCTAATATTTTTATTTTTATTGCTTTTTTTTTCTTCTAAATTTCTACTATACAATAGTTTGAAAACTATAGTAAGAAATATCGAAAAGTTGGTTCATGTATAATACGCAATTCTAATATAAAATATTATGTATAATTAGAAAGCAGAAAAAAGTTAGTATCGGCAAAACATGCGATATCGAATAAATTCGTAATGAAACAAAATTTAAATTAAGCTTTTTACAATAATGTATGAAACATAAGAATACACCGAGAAAAGGAAGTATGGTCAAAACTATCATAATATGGTAATCTTCAACGTGTTTCCGGCTCCAAGAGATGAAATTACTAAAATCACCAGTAATTCTTACCGAAACGCTTTGGAAATGGTAAAATCAATAATAAAATATGGTTTTAAAATATGAGATAAATATTGGTAAAATTCAATAATTCTATTATAAAAACTTAGAGAATGACATAAAAAGCATTTATTCAGTTAAATTAATTTTTTTACTAAATGTGTGTTGATAGGAAATACAATTTTAAAAACCAAAAATATCAGCAAACTGCCACATAAATGAAAATATTACCAACTAAATGCAATGAAGAAATTTCTCGTAAAAAATGGTTAAATAACAATTTATTTTATTGTTATTTCTCCATATTCATACAAAGCAGTCAAATAATCATAAATAAGTTGGTATTTAAACTGTTAACTGTGAGAAAAATCGTTTATTTGCTTTCATTTAATACGGTTAAGCAACCAGAATTTTGTCGCACCAACTAGGCCCACCTAACGAAGCCACTTTGCTTCTTGCTATTGGGTGCATATTATATTCGAGAGTGCTAATCTGTCATTCTCATGACCAACAGAATCGGGGTTCGAGTCTTAGCTTAGACACCATAATATTTCGTCCATTCCCTTTCACACATAAAGAATTTCCAGTGTATGTACTCTCCGATTTGTGACCGTGGACTATTAGAAAGCAATACTCTCATTTAACAAATGACACCACCATAAAGCTGCTTAGCCCAAAAAGTCTAGAATTTCCCATCTCTTACGATAAGTGAAACATGCAAATAAAATAATTAGACCACATTCTATGGTTTATTTCATAAAACAAGACTCAATCTCAACCTAGCTCCAATGTCCAGTTAAACTTTTTTATGGTTTTGAAATCATGCTAGTTGTGAATGGTTAAAAATCATATAGTTTTAAAATCATGTTTTTTTAAAACTCCAATAGTTGTAATCGGTTTCAAAACCGCAAAGGTCAATATGCTCTTTGCCATAAACTTTACGGTTAATTAGATAAACAAACTGCTACCGGTAAATTCACTGTAATTTTAGAACAAAAATTCTAACAGTGTAGTACGGTATATTTTTATTTTTATTACCTGAGTTATGTTTTTCTACCAGAAATGTCATTAATAAAGAGTACGGCAATTTTATCAGAATTTGCTTGTGTAATACTGTAAAAAATAATAACTTTAACTTTACTTTTACATATTATATAAATCAATATTAATGTATCGGCCAATGTGCGGCTGAAAAAAACGAAGAAAAGTATTGCTAATGATACGAATATAAATTGTTTTTAACTTCAAACTTTATTTAAATAATTCTTTTAAAAATGTGTCAATTATTTTGAAATATGCGAAGAATTAGAAATGGGAAGACTTTAAAAAATGAATATTTTTAAATGCGAAATGCGATGGTTTTGGAGTTATTCCTTAAAAAATAATTATTTTCGCAGAATTTTAAAAATTCTTTAAATTTATCGCATTGATAAATAAATGCATATCACAAAGGAATCGATTATGGGTTTTCATACATAGAGAAAAAAATTCTTTTAAAATTACATTACAGTATGGTAAGGACATTTCTGGTAAAAATATGTCCTTTCAGTTAATAAAAAACAAGATACTCAATATTTAAATAATTCATTATTTTTTTACCGAAAATTCTGGTTTTCAATTTTTTTTTCTCATTACTACACTTTCAGTAAAAATACAAAACTTAAAACTAAATTTAACGAATAACTGGCTTTTATACCATGTTCCAAGGTATGATATAAATTACCAAATCTTACNAATGTATCGGCCAATGTGCGGCTGAAAAAAACGAAGAAAAGTATTGCTAATGATACGAATATAAATTGTTTTTAACTTCAAACTTTATTTAAATAATTCTTTTAAAAATGTGTCAATTATTTTGAAATATGCGAAGAATTAGAAATGGGAAGACTTTAAAAAATGAATATTTTTAAATGCGAAAATTTTTGACCAAATTTTTTAAAGGTGGTTTTGGAGTTATTCCTTAAAAAATAATTATTTTCGTAGAATTTTAAAAATTCTTTAAATTTATCGCATTGATAAATAAATGCATATCACAAAAGAATCGATTATGGTTTTTCATACATAGAGAAAAAAATTCTTTTAAAATTACCGTACTGTATGGTAAGGACATTTCTGGTAAAAATATGTCCTTTCTGTTAATAAAAAACAAGATACTCAGTATTTAAATAATTCATTATTTTTTTACCGGAAATTCTGGTTTTCAATTTTTTTTTTCTCATTACCACACTTTCAGTAAAAATACAAAACTTAAAACTAAATTTAACGAAAAACTGGCTTTTATACCATGTTCCAAGGTATGATATAAATTACCAAATCTTACCACTTTTAATCTTTCCAAATTTTAAGACATATAACAGAGTTCATCGTTTTATAGTTCAGCTCTTTTCTGTAAAAATTATCAAGATTTTTGGGTCCCCATTAAACCAGAACCAAGTTAAATTTTTACTATAATCTGGCAGTTTTGATCATGTTTTTTTTCTCTCAATGAGAAAGCGAAGCTCCACAATTTGATGCATATAGTTTCACTATTTGCAGAATCTGAATTCATCTGTACCTGCCTATAATGATTGCTAGGAAACTAAAGCATTTTGTTCATGAGCGATGTTTAAACATTCGTAAAATATAATCCTTCTAAATAAATTTAGAAGTTGGATGCTTTAGTGATAAAAAGAACTACCAAATTCCACCCAGTCTGCTAACATAATAAGGCAACTATACTTTTTTCCTCAACGCACTAAAATTGTTGTCAGAAGTAAAGAAAACTTTTCTTGTGTCAAAATTTATATAAAATGTTTTATTTTATTTTGTATTTATTTATTTTTTTCCAAAATTTTAAGCACGAAATTTTCAATCTAGAAATTTTATTTACACTATAAATTGCTATCTCATGAAAAAATTGATAAAAGGTGATTGGTTGTTTTATATATAAATTTTATTTCTTATTTTATAAACAAAAATCAAGCTGTTATTTTTCGTTTATGTATACAATTAATTGTGCAGAATTCATTAGTGTTTTATTTTTTATTATTTTTTACCTGTCTATAAAATAAACTTCGAACGTTTGCTACAGTAGTTCGTAACAGAAGTTTTTAGAAATTGGTAGAAGTTTGTAACATTTATTGTTACAGGTAAAATCCTCCTGTAAATACACTGTAAAAAATTCTGCATTAAATAACGGTAAAAAGTACTGGAGCTTTGAGTGCATCAGCCGTAAATCCATTTTATTGTAAAATCTATTTTTACCAGAAAAGTTTATACCGTAAATATTAAAATTTTATACAGTAACATTTATTTCATAACTGTGATTCGGTGATTTTACAGTAAATATGACTGTAATCATTATGATACATTAGGTTTTTTGTTATGTAAAATTTTACGGCAAAAAAGCATTTTATAGTAATTTGATCCTGAATTTTTTCCATGTCATTAGTTTATAGAAGTACTGTAGATAACAAGAAAATAATCATGAAATGATAATCAGATACATAATTTATCTTTTGGATAACCTGGCAAGCAAAACAAGCAAAACAAATAGGTAACAAGCAAGTAACAGACAGGTAACAGATAACAAGCAAAATCGTCATGTGATACACCGTAAAAAATTCCGGATCAAATAACGGTAAAAAATACTAAAACGCTGGATCCATTTTTCGTGAAAGCCATTTTATTGTAAAATCCTTTTAAACAGTAAAATTTGATGCCGTAATTTTCACAGTAGCATTTATTTCATTACAGTGATTTTACAATATATACCACTGTAAAAATTAAGATAAACTATATTTTTTGTTCATTAAAATTTTATGGTAGAAATGGATTTGCCCATAATTTGATCTGGATTCTTTTACAGTTTAGGTGGTTTATGGAAGTAAGGTAGATAACAAGTAAAATCGTTATGAAATGTGGTGTCAGATCGGTAATTTATCGTTTGGATAAGCAGTGAGATTTTTTCAGCTCTAGTATTTTCAATCCTAATAAAATATTTAAAAAAAAAGGTTTCTCTTTGGAATAATATTTTAAATAGTTTTGAATAAACTGAATACTTTAAAATAATAAATATTTTGAACTAGAGTTTTAATTTATTTCCTAACGAGCTTTTTTTTCCTTCTTCTTATTATTATATACAAAGAATGCAATTCATAGACTTTTCTGATTCATTTTAAAAGAATTAAGAGTGTAATCTTAAAAAAGCCCCGTTTACAACCGGAAACTGCACAATCTACTTAAAAACATTCCATTTCTTGTCGCAAGATTAGCTTCCTAAGACCAGAAGCCTCTGAACTTAAAACCCATATGGTAAAAAGAGAAAAGAACAATGAAATTAGACAGGAAAGTAAGAACAAAGAACAAAACTGGAGATAGGGAGAAAAAAGTTCTTTTCTCTGATTACTGACAAGACCTCTTCCACGGGTCAAAAATCACAATGGTGATTTGCATGTAAGGAGACGTTCAACAAGAGTTCTACTGACCCTCAAGTCGTGGGAGAAGATACGATACAATCTTGGCGACATCCTAATAAAAATCCTTCGAAATCTTAAATTACTAGACAAAAATTTGAACGGAGACAATGCTGACAGTCTCTGTCCATTATCTATTGTTATCACCTTTCGTTTTCTTCGTTTATTGGTTTTATGACAATCTGCAATTCCATAAAGATACATTCAATTATATATCTGTGAAAATACACTTATATGCTTTTTTTCTTTTAATGTGTGATTTCTTTCCTTTGTAAAGCTGTGCAGTAATTATAAGAACTTTTAGAGGAATATTTTTTCTTAAATTTAAAACGAAAACCCTTATATGTACAGTGCAAAATACATATAGACTATCCGTGTGGAATATATATAATGAAACATCAATCTGGATTTCTTTTATTGATATTTGGATTCCAATAATAAAAACAAACTAATATCTAAATTGCAATTTTTTTTATTTACAGCCGCATTTTTCATTTATTGGCTTATAAATAATATTCTAATTGATTAAGATAGAAAATATAGTCTGCTACTTGTCTCACAGCAACCAAACGATTATTCCGGACAATAATCCTTAGTATTTTTTAAAAGTATAAATGGATTTTTAATTAATAACTCACATTAAAATCAGGGTTTGGGAAATATAATAAAAGCTACGCCTCCAAATTGTTCAGAAAAGTGTTTTTAAAGTGCCATTTAGATGAAAAACGCCGTATCTTTGTAGGCAATAAATTGTTTCTGTGTATTGCGTGTTGTTAACTAGTGGAAATGTTAGAAATTTGTGAAGTAACTGTCCTGGAAAAAATATTAAGGAACAGTATTCTATAATGGTGTAACTTTATAAAAAAAAATTTTCTTACTTTCATATTGCACTAAATCCTTCAAGAAATATATTGAACTGGAGGCTCTATGTTAAGAAGTCTCTGTTGTCGTGTAATTTTGAACTTGACTTAGGATTTGACTTGATAAGATAGGACTTCTGATACAGAATAAATCAACAATATTTGAAATTTCGAACAACGGTATGACATGGCACTGTAGTTTTGAATATATGCATTTACTGTACTGCTAATTGTGATGTAATATTTTACGAATTTATGCACTTAAAAAACAAGATTAATAATAATTATAATAAATAAGTACTTTCCTACAGTAGGATTTTGCTTCTTTTTGTCGGTAGAGGAGAGATAAGAAATTAATACAAAGAGTAAAAATTAATTTATTTGATGCACTGAAAATGTATAAGAAGAAACTTTAACAAAAATACAATGAATTTAGTACTTAAAAATTTTAATTTTGGTTAGAAGTTTTATTCTTTTTTCAATTTTTTGAAATTTTGTACTTATAATTTTTAATTCTATTTTCTTTTTAACTTTTTTGAATTTTTGCTTTTCAAATATTAATAATTTTTGTACTTTATTTTTATTTATTCTTAAAACATGTTATAAAAAATAGGTAACAGATAAAAAAAAATATATCGCGAGAGATTGTCTGAATAATCTTTCACCTGATCACAAATATTTGTGGCTAGTTTAATCATCATTTTCGAGAAATATGATTAAACGAACTTCCTGCCAAGAAACTGGTAAAGCAATTAAACAGTCATCAAAGCAACCTTTACCTGCCATTTATATATCTTTTTTGCATAATCCTTTCTAGAACTTCGCAACTATATATTATTTTTGAGTACTAATAAGTACATTCTGCTTAATAATTTTAACTTATTCTTATATGTAGTTAGCAGGGAATATCTTTATTATTACGGTAATAATAAACTATGCCTTCTTCTTCTATGAAAACAGCGCTAATGGCCTCATGCAAATGAGAGTGAATGCTATTTAGGAAGAAGGAAATAGGTAAAAAATTTTATTACTGCTCCTGAAGAGTTTTAGGTCAAGGATTAGTCAGAGGTTTCTAGACAGATGTGCAGTTTAACTCCGTGAATGAATAATGTATGCAAGCATATAATTTTTATCATTAAAATGATGATAAGGTTTGCCCCGTAAAGTTGCTGTTTAAAAAATTAGACAATGGATTCATTTAGACAAGAATTAGGTGGTTTAGTTTAAATAGTTTTTTGACTTAAGTATTTCTTTGCATGTGAAAAATATAATTCACCCAATGACTTAATTAAAAATGCTAGTAAATATTGTTCCGGTTATGTTAAAGTGAGTATTTTTTCCATCACTTCACTGCGGAAAAAAAAACAGTGACAAAAAACCCAAAAAACGAGACCAAAAATTTAAAAAAAAAGAAAGAAAGAAAGAAAAACGAAAAATATTTTGGTAAAATTACCATACTGTATAGTCATGTATTTCTGGTGAAAAAAAATCATTCTGGGAAAATAAAAGCAAATATATAAGGTATTTAAATCACTCATTTGGTAATTTTTCAGCTCATATGGTAACGGTTTACCTTGAATTCTGGTTTTCAAAATTACCGTACTTATTACTACACATTTAATAAAAATATAAAACTAGAAAGTAAATTCAACAGAGTAAATGGTTTCTATGCCAGACTCTAAAATATCTATGATAAAATGACCAACTTTTTCCACGTTTACAAATATTGCCACTTATTATAAAACCATATTTTATTGTTAATTTTACCATAATTATTACCAAAGCGCTTCTGAAAAAATTATAAAGCTTTTTGCTGATCCCATAGTTCCAGAAACGCGGTACATTTTACCAAATTGTCGTAGTTTTAATCTTACTTTGTTTTTTCAGAGCAAATTAAGTTTTTAGTTATTTTTAGGTTTATGTTGTAGAAACGATTTAACTATTTATGTTTATTAAAACCGTGTATTTATTTTATATTTTAGTTTATACGACATTTCAAAATCATCGTTAGGATCATTACGATTCTTCATAATTCCTATAAAATGTCTCAAAGTTAAGTTAAGATAGTACATTAATTGTATCGGCGGTCTTTTTATCTTAATTTTACACCAGGGGAGAATCTTCTGAAGGTTATTAAAATATTTGAGTAGTTATTGTACGATAGAAGTTACAATGTGATGGTGTGTGCATATGTACGATAGATTATTGCAGATAGATATGTCACACATATTAACCCATGGAGAGTTATATAAACTGAATTACTTTATTTATAAAGTAATCAATTAATATTTAAAAATATTTTCATTTCATTTTGTTTAGTGAAACGTGCTCTATTGAGCTTAGTGATTAAACTTTAATATTTTAAGTTTTCAAATCTAAGCTTTGAATAACTTTAAAATTAGATGATGTTGCATAAATTTGTAAAGCATAAAAATTTATGATTCATTGGCATAGGTAGACTTAGCTGAGCCCCTAACAAGATTTATAAGTGCCTTGCCTTAGACTTACTTCAGAAATTTAACATTATAATATAAAACAAAAGAGATATTTGGATATTTATTTGGATATTTATAATCATTAATTTTATTTTAATTTAAAATACTGAACATCATATTTGTGAGAAAAAAGCCATATTTGAAAAAGTAATGCAGGAAAACATTGTATACTCTTACCACATTAAAATGAAATTAATCTTTATAATACCAGAAAATAATACATATTCCTATAATAATTAGATTCCTAGTTTAATTAAGAGCTGTTATTTTTTTATAGTGAAATAAAAAAAATTATACAGTGAATAACATAATATTTAATTATAAAATTATTTATAAAAATATTTATAATAATATATAAAATATTTATAATAATATATAAAATATTTATAATAATATAAAAAATATTTATAATAGTTATATATAAATATTTTTCATATAGTGAATAGCAAGAAGCTTGACGATACACCTTATAACTTAAAAAATCATTTAAAAGCAACTAAGTAAATATTTTTAGATAATTTACTTATATTTTTTAATCAGGAAAAGATACATATAATCTTGCTATTTTCATGCTCACAAATGCAATTAAAAAGCATAGTTGAAGTTTAAAAAAATAAATTTGTTATATAATCAATATTGTCGTTTTTGAATATGTTTATGTAATATAATGTGACATATGACAAAAGGGTAGTGGGTATCATGAAGTAAAACCCTTTGTGACAAAGGAGAGTAATAGTAACAAAATAAATGTATAGCCTTTTGTGGACGACCTCTAGCTTGCCGTGTAAAAAACATGTTTTTATTCATGTGTGTTAATTGTATGATTAAAGTTTTGCTGTTAAGGCCTTGTACTTGATTGTTTTTTAAAGAACTGAAAGCTCTAGATTTGTTTGAAAAACAAGTTTGCAGGTGTTTCGTGAAGAGCAGCTGAAGAATGAAACAGAAGTAGTGAAAAAAATCTGACTTACAGACAGATGGTATGATTTCAAAAAATGGTTATTAGAAATGCGATATTTCAGTAATTGTAAATGGTAGTAAAATATTACTTTAGTTCCACTGCTTTGAAATTTAAGACTTACATTTATGAAAATCATGAAAAGTTGCATTAAGGAAACTATTGTTTTAATATATATATATATATATTCTTTAAAGGTTTGTTAAAACGATAGAAGGACGAAAAATTGTGATCGAAAGAAAACTTAAAATTAGGTGGAGTCAGCAGAAAACATAATGATAAAATAGATTTTAAATAGAATATATTTATAAAAATGCTTTTATTATTGTGCAAAAAAATAACACCTTCTCATTTGTATTTTCGAATACTACTGAGTAACAAAATAACTTAAAGTAACATACTAGTAAGTGCGTACATCTTCTTGAAGTGCTACAAACTTAAAGTCGGTATCGTGCTTTTAATTCTTGGTTGTTGTTTTTTTTCCCTTCTACTCAATAATTTGGATTGTCTTTCTTCAAACGATGATAAGGAAAAGATAAAGAGTGGCGATGATTTAAACGAAAAAAGCCAGAAAAGGTGACCAATTCTATATTTTTATAATGAGCTAGATAGATAGCCTCTCTTCGTATGGGGTGAATAAAAAAAGAATCAATAAATCAATATTAAACAACACTACGAAATGATGCAAAGAAAACTGAAAGGCTTGTTCTGACACAATTAATAAAGCTAAAATAATTCCAATTATTTATCTATTTATTATTATTTTGTGCACTTTTGTGTTATTAAATTAAGAAAAGCACGCATTTTATAGTTCATCCTATTAGATTAAAGATTAAGTGCATTTCACTGGCACTTGGCATGATGTTGTTGGGCGCAACTAGTTCATGATCCTCAATTTTTACCACTATCAAGTTATTTTCTCTGGTACTTTTCTCTTTCGAGAAGCCATAAAACTCATATTTCTTCAATATCTATATTAAAATTACTCAGTATTCGCGTAGTTTTAATAATTACCAAATATTCCAATATAGTGTTTTGTACCTATAATCGTATAGTTGGTACCTTCATTACATTCTCTTTAATATTTGAGTTTTGTATGAAATACATTTATCGGTGATAGCCAATTAAAGCCAACATTTAAATATCATATGCAGTTCTTATAACACCTGGAAAAGGACTGTAAAGCATGATATTTTCCCTATCTTATATTTTAAATAAAGCTTAATTACTTGTAATGATGGAAAAAAGTATTTTTAATTCTAATTCATTAAAATATTAATACATTATCTTTGCTACCACAGGAAAAAATAATTTCTGACATACGGAAAATTCATAGTAGAATTCTTTTTTAAAAATCGCGTCAATTGCCTTAATACAAGTAGTACTCTATAACAAAATTAATTAAGCTATGTCTGCACCAATTTAGTATGGTGATACGATTCCCCAAAATGAATAAATACCTTTTCGTTATTAATTTTTCCTATAAGTACACAATTTATTTATTTAAATTAATACGCATTACCAAAATCATTTAAGTGTTTTTGTCGTTAGCAATAATATGGTGAATTTTTACATTGATTCTAAACGAATGAGTTCCAATTTACCAAAGAACTTGCCTCACTTACCAAAGAATTCACTTTTCAGTGCATAACTATTTTTTTTCTAACATAACTAATATTTTCCAGTACATAACTAATTTCAGTAACATAAGTACGTCACGAATAAGTAAATCGTGGCATTTGTTTTTGACTCATTCAGAAGATATTTAGGCTCGACACACACGCGTGCCGTCACTTTCAGGTACCCAATCAAATTTTTTTCGAAAATTGATTCATCTTGAATATAAACTAAGCCTAATAGATATAACGCTTGCAAAATGTCGTGCAAATATAGTAGAGTGCTTATAACTAAACCACGCACCTTCACAACTTTTGGAATTTTTTTCTTCTTCCGGAAACACCAAATTTGGACGTACTTTAGTTATCGTCAGCAAATTGTTTACAATCGAATAATAAATAGTGTGAGTTAGTTATCGTTTCGCATGCAGTGCAATACATTTGCTAAAACGAAAGTTCACAGTTATAAAATATCTGTATGTTTTCAGTTATCACATTTATTAAACGATAATTAGATTTTAAATGCCTGTTAATTATGCTAAATGATTTTATAACACTTAACTTCTAACCATTTCTCTTAAGCCTAATTCGAATTCATCTTAATATTCTTTCAGCGCCAGGCGTATACTTGATTTACAAACCGATTTCATTTTAAAAATTATAGTATGTATGCACATTAAACTTATTGTTCTGCCTTTAAATTGTATCGCAAAAATAACTTTACTGTCCCTTAGGTGTATCATATCTTATTACTATTAGAAATTTAAGTATTATAAATGCAAAAAATGTGGGAAATTAAAATGCATAGTAATCTATAGCAGTGAAGTTAGGTCTGATAAAAATAATGAAAAATTTTTTTAAAATATGTCAAAATAACAGGAGCATGAATTTATTTTTTCTGTGTAATGCTTGTTACACAGAAAAAGTTGAAAAGAACACTTCTGATATTTCACGACACAATAAAGAATTTAATGTAAAATAGTTGCCCCAGTTTTTGGTGTTGAAATAAACTAAAATTTTTTACGGTGTATGTTGTCAGATTCTTAGATGCATTTTCATTGTTATAGCTTTCTTTTTTATTTATTTTGTCATTTTTTGCGTGTTTGTTTATTGACAACACAGATTTTCATACGCATTAGAATCAATTTAATATTTCCTCTTCAGAAATATTTTGTTTAAAAAAAACAAGCTCTTTTTTCGTAATATATTCAGTCTAATGCTTGTAAACAATTGTTATCTTGACAATTTTTTAAAACGTATATAGTTTGGTATGTAAAAATGTATTTTAACTAAAATATAACAGATACATTCTCAAATGTAAATACATTCTCAAATGTAAAAGACATTTTTGAGTACCGAACAGTAGTTATCGAGCGAAGAAAGTGTATAAAATTGACAAAATAGCAATAATTTGTAAGAATGAGGTGGATATATACTTAAAATATGCTTGTTTCTTTAAACAAAACGTTTTGAAATAAGGCTATTAAAGTGATTCTAATGCACATGGTAATATATATTTTCAATAAACAAAAACAAAGAAAATGAATGAAAAATTTTTTTGCAATTACAAAATAAGTAAAAAAAAAGGTAACTCCATGCACTGTAAAAAGCTTTAGTTTATACCCAAGCAAAAAATACCGACAGTTACTTTGCACCAAACTTTTTACAGGGATACACCAGCCACGAAATAATTAGTCATGATGTTTCATGCTCCCATTTCGGTGTAAAACAGTTACCGTCATTTTAAGTGTTCAGATACATTAAATAAAATCACAAGCCTTTAGCATCCAAAAATTCATCGCTTACTCTGTGTTGGTGGTAAAACAAAGTGAAAATCAGCATGATTAATACAAATGAACTCAATTAAGCACACGATGGTACGTTTCGGAGGAATCTGTGATGCTGTATCACAGAATCCTTTCCACGAAAGTACCCCAGAACAATTGTTTCGTCACCAAGGATATTATTTGCACATAATATCTCCATTAACATTCATCCTCAATGATTACTATCATACTTACTTTACTTTAACTTAATTTTTACAATACCACTTTCCTTGCAACATCCGATTAAACATTTATTCTGCCTTGGCTATTCCAATATATGCAAATATAGCGGAAATGCCGAAATGTAACCCACTATTTTGATTAAGATAAGAAAAAAATGTATAGCCCACCCGATTGATACTCGCATTACACCCATTGTTTATTTTATTCTTTCAATGGGCAAGACAATTGCTTGTTTCTTAACTTCCTCCGAAATTCTTCTGTTTCACCTTTTAATGCACAGGTTAGATTTGGTATCATTTAATATTATGATTGCCAAATTCTAGACTTGGAAAATGTAGGCATTAACGCTGCTTTCCATACATGTAATTAAACAATTGCTGCAAGTCATTGATTTCTACAATCAGCAAGGAGAAACCTTTTTCATTATGCTGAGTTTTAAGTCCTAGTGTAATTGTAAACATTTTTACTCCAAGGTCAAATTTTATGATCGGGCGTTGAAGAAACAACGTCCGATTAAGAAACTATTCGTGTCATTAAGCGCTAATCTGCAACATTTTTATTGTTTAGCTTGACGCGGTAAACTTTAAAGCTTTTGAAGCTACAGCACAAGATTAAGCTTTAAAAAAAGTGTAAGATAAATAATAGATTTTAAAAGCTGGGGATTGCATTTTAAAGTTAAACCAAATTTTGTTTATTGTTTTGGAAATGATAAATGATGTTTTCTATAAGACTTAAGATGGTTCTGCCATTAATCATTAATGAAGTCTTCAAAAGCAAGTTTTGTTTAGAATTACAATAGAGTTTCGAGATTTCGAAACATTGTTACTGGTGACATTCCACTAGCATAAGTAACGATAAAATTTCAAATGGGAAGTATGTATGAGCGTGCGAAATTAATAAATTGACAATCGTGAAATTTATCCAACATATAGTTTACGATTTCTTTTTCATTAAACGGATTTATTGAATTACACCAGAACTTTCTAAGTCTTGTAATATCTGCATATGTTTTCTATTAATATTTACTTTTAGTAAGCAGATGAAAGGGGAGAACTAGATTTTTTCCGAGAAAAATATTATTTGCAGTTCAGAAATTTTTTTTCAATTTGATTTTAATTGAGACAAATTCAACCCTTAGTTTAAAAAATCACATACCTATATTTTCAAAAAATTATGATATTTTATTTTAACTAAAAATTGTGGAAAAAATTTAAATATTTTGTTTCCATATTAACTTAATTAATCTCTCTTAAAAATAATACATCCATATTTTAAAATTTTTACTAAGATGTACTTAATTTCTAATAAAATTTTTACATCCATATTTTTTTAGAAAAATTAGAAATTTTATTTTGATTAACAATCTGGAAAAAAAATCAAGACATTTTTTTTTATTGTGACTAAGATATAATCAATTCCCATTAAAAATATTACACCTATATTTTCAGAAACTTAATATTTTATTAAGAAAAAAATGTAGGACATAAATTATTTTATATTGATTAAGATATACTCTTTTCATATGAAAAAAGCATTAACCTATGTATTCAGAAAAATATGACAAATGTCACAGTTTCGAATATCAGTTCTATGTCATCATCTGCATGGTTATTGCTTTCAGTTTAAATTTCTGCCGCATCCTCACCATTTCCTTGCTACTTTCGATGAACGTGACCTTTAGGTGTGGGAGCAGTACTTAACATTCTAAGTGCAAAGTTTTCAATCAACCGATAAATGAATCGCTTATTTTCTTCGATACAGACTTTGATTCTGGAACGATGAAACCATGTTGTTTCCTGCAAAATTTTAAGACACTTCCGTTATGGGTGGGAATAGAACTTCGATGCTGAAAATGATTAAAGTGTTAATGTGAACTGAAGCAAGTATTGTTAATTTTTTTTATAATTTATTGTCAGAAGCATCTTATAGCGCGTTTGATGGTGTTCCGGTAGATTTCATTCATGGGAATCATAAAGCTGATAGTTATCACTGAACGTATGCTTTTGGCATTGGAATGGATTAGTGGTAAAACTCGTGATAAAATCGTATTTCTTTTTTTTATTTTCCTTCACCTCTATTTGACACA
Source organism: Parasteatoda tepidariorum (assembly GCF_043381705.1). Taxonomy (NCBI): domain Eukaryota; kingdom Metazoa; phylum Arthropoda; class Arachnida; order Araneae; family Theridiidae; genus Parasteatoda; species Parasteatoda tepidariorum. The sequence continues at coordinate 55,147,056 of NC_092205.1, forward strand.
ATTACTTTCTATTCTTACGAAAAGTGTAAATACGGAAATTTTCTTATGAAAAGTTAAATCAATTGAAAGTTAAATCACTGGAAAAGACAAGCTTCAATTAACTGCTTCGTATTATTGTTTCCTCCTATTGTTTTCAGAAGTTTCACTGCGTAACAGTCTAATATACAATTAATCTGCATAACAGTCGTATTTTTCGGTAGAAAAGCTCTTCATAATATTTGGAATAACAATTTGAAATTCTATTTTATCATCATTGAAGTAACAGTGGTTATCTCATAAATTTATTTGTAGAAAAAATTTTGAAATAAAAGTTACTAACGTCTCATAAACCAAAAATTATAAGATAAGCAAAAATATAATACTCGGATAACTTAATTCTTTGTCGTCTTTAATTACACTGCATATTCATAAGAATAAAAAATAATCAAATATCATATCACAAAAAATATTTATAAAATGGAGATTTTGAAGATCCTAAAGTTTTAGCGAGTTACAAAATAAAATAACTCGAACAGTAAACATAACATATCCGTAAAAAAGCTCTACACCACGGGAGTAACATGCATCGCAAATTCTGCTTCATCTCCATTGGTCTATTACAATTTAAAATTTAAAGAAAAGTGATATCAGGTAAATATACGGTGCGTCAAAAAAAAAAAAGAAAAAAGATTAACGGACCACCCTGAATAACTTTTGATATAATGACACAAAAACGTACGCAAAACGTTTTTACATAAGAACTTACTTTCTCTGAATAAGCATATATTTTTTAAAGTATTCTAGTTACTGACCAACAATCTGGAAAATGTGGTCAAAATAGTTTGGTCATTAGAGTGGTCCAAAGTTTGAACAACTTAATATTAATTTTACTTTTTGCGTACTTCGCCATATCTTGAGAGCTTTTTAAGCGAATTAAAAGATTTTTGCTCACAATTATAAAATTCAGTTGTCCAAAGACAAATCCTTTCAAAAAATAAAGTTTAGTATATATTTATTATTTTTTATCACTTTATTTAATAATAGTAGATGAAATTTTGGATTATACGGTACAAATGTTCTTACGTCATTTTAAAGTATTTAATTTTACATGCAAAATACAAAATTTGAGCAAAATCGATTTTTTAAAAATTTGCTTTCGCAGAAACTGTTCAACCGATTTCGCTCAAATTTTGTATTTTACCATATAAAATTACATACTTTAAAATTACGTAATCGTATAACTTGCAATTCTAAATTTTTTCGATTATTACTAAGTAAAATAATGAAAATTATAATTAAAATTTATTTTTTGTATGAAATTATCTTAAGATAAAAGAATTTTCGAGTTTTGGGCATAAGTTTTTCAATTCACTTAAAATGATTTCGATATATGGCGAAATAAGTAAAAAGCAAAATCAACATTAAGGTGTTCAAACATTGAACCGCTCTCCTGATCAAACTATGGGGACCATATCAGAAATCCGAATCTGTCGGAAAGAAGGTATTTTTTTTCAGAGAAAGTACATTTTTATGTATGATTTCGTAACTTAAAATATCATCTGTATTAATTAATTAGCACATATGAGGTTGCCCCCTAGAACCACTGAGATTGAGTCCTAGAATGAGAAGATGGGATCATTAGATTAAAAGTTATTCAGAGTAGTCCGTTTTTTTTTCTGAAGAACTGTACATTGGAATAACAATGAAGTTTCGAACGTCGAAAAAATATGTTCCAAATATCCAAAAACATGTTAATTATTCGAATAAACTTCTACATAGCCCAATCCTGTCAAAATTTGTTTGCATTTTGATAATTTGCAATTTTTTTAGCATTTCAAACTTAATGACTTACTCTAGGCTAACCTGAACTCTTTCTTTCTATATCTTAAAATTTAAATTACTAATGTAAGTGAAAGAGAACTTTCTACCATGATATCGATATAGCGTGCTCTTAAACTTAAAACTACCTAGTTTTTGAAGCATATGTGTAGCAAGCAATAACTCAGTGCCTACAAGGAGCCTTTGCGATTAGCTGCGCCCATCATGAAACTATTCAATCATCCCAAGCCGAAAAGGTAGTAGGCGTTCACCATTCAATGAATTGTTGGCATCAGAGTTCATGATAAATCTCATAAACATAAAAACCCTCCGCATCATTTTTTCGGCATTCTACCTCCCAAAGGCCCAAACTTTTCCATGAGCGGCCACCCAAGGCACAGATATTTTTCTCTAGGAAGAGATCGAATAAATGGAACAAAAATTAAATCATACCCTGGAGCCGAACCATGATGCCCCTTTTAAAGGAAAAGAATATCGGACCTGGTTGTCTTAGACAAATGATGATGGAGTAGTGTAATTTTTGCTTTTCGTGCTAAACAGCAATTGCGGTGATTGGGGAAGAAAACGTGTCAATTTTGGAATGGAATTTAATTGCTGAAGAATTGAGCTCGATATTTTGTCAATAATTGCTGTTGCGGTTGACATGAAGCGAGGAAAGAATTCCATTTGCTTGTATCATTCAATAGCGATAACAAATTTCATGCTTTAACTTGCGTGAATAAATAACTAGAGAATAAATGATTAGGTTTTGTATATATATATATACATATATATATATATAAATATAGAANAATTGAATATAATAGTCAAACTATTTGCTTAATCTTACAGAACTGATGATTTTGATGAGATAAAAAGTTAGCCATTTTCAATTTAATATGCACTGGTATTTATATCACGAAGATTATTTTTGCTTTGTAACACAACCGTACCCAGTTCGATATAAAAGTAGTACATAGCTGCTTTTTTTTAAATATTAGAGGACTAACGTCAACTTACGTTCTCATCTTTGTCACATATAGTCATCTATTATTTTTGGTGATGTAAAACAGCTTTGAAGTAACACATGAGGTTATTATCGATTCTTTGCTGTAAAGCTGTAATTATTTACTTTAATTGCATTTACTTATTTCACAGTTATTAATTAAAATATACTACAACACGCAATTTCAGCACTGTAAAAAAGTTGTTTTTTCAAAATTGAGCAAAAATGTACCAAATTAGCTCCGAAGCAAATAATGGTCTAATTTGATTATCCATGTATTCAAAATTTATCTATACTTATTTTTAAGCAAGATGCATAGTCTCAAAAGTGGTGTGAGTGATGGAAGAAGTAAGTGTTCGGGATACGAACCATGGACCTCCGGGTTCGTAGTAATATCATATAACCACCATAGATGTGCTTCCCCGTCAAATGTGAGTTAGAAAGCTTTATATATTCCATCCTCTTAAACTTTTTAAGACATAGCAAAGTATGCAAAATGTGACATTGAAATTACCGATTTCCTGAATTAAGTTATTGGGACCATGCTTATCAAATTGCAACCCTTTTTTTCATTTAAGTTGGAAATTAGCGTGTCATGATGTGTCATTGCGGCGGTCACTATATAAAGTTAGATAACTCACCCTGAACATGGGTGAGTTTGTTGGGTGTAGAATGGTGTTTTAGAACATTCTATTACGAACCCGTAGGTCCTTGGTTCGAATCATGCAGGCAGCCAACGAGCAACTCGCTCACACATTTCTTCTTCCACATCACTTTTGAGATTATGCATTTTAATCAGAAATGAGTATATGCTGTTTCAATTTCGAATATATGGGGTTTTCATATTCGAGCATTTTTTGTTTTGAAGCTTTTTGACACAGTTTTGACAAATTTTGAGAAAACTCTTTTTCAATTTAAACGCACAATTCAGAAGTTGAATCTGTAAATAATTATACAAAGAATTGCGTTATTATTTACAGATTTAACCAGAAATACCGGGATCAAACTACGGCATTAAGTATTGGGTAAAGTACTTTGTGCTAAAGTAAAGTACTTTGGGTGCATCATACGCAATATCCATTTTACCGCAAAATCCGTATGTGCCATAAAAAAGGATAAAACTCAAGATTTGTTTTCAAATCTGAAAAAAAATACTCAATGCTTGGTTTTCATCTTTCTAGAGATCAATACATTTAAATTTCTAGTTTAAAATATGTAAAAACTGCTTATTACAAGTTTGAATTAAAAGTTTAGAATTCATAAAATCCAAAATGCTCTCATATTTTTCAAATCGAATATTTTATGTTGAAATATGTAAGATAATTCTTACGCTAATTCGCAGTGTCATTTTATTAGTAGATTTGTTTGTTTGGTGTTTATATAATGTGTCAGGTAAATTGTATTCAATTTCTATTAGAATAATAAATGTTAGAAAATCCACAGTCGGGTTATTTTGCTCCCAAATTTTAAAAAGTAACAAAAAAGGATTTATGAAAAGGGGAAATTTTTGTGCAGACATTTTTTGCAAATTGTACATTTTACTTCCTTATTTATTGTTATTTGGTTAAAATTCAAGGGGCAATTAAAAAAGGGTTGAAGGTAAATTTATTAAAGGGACTCCAACGAAGCGAGGAACTTATTTATAAATGTGGAACCTATAAACGGTGCTTTACAGCATATTCTAAACATAATAGATGCCATAACAGATGGCATCCAGCCCAAAAATATTGAATACAAATGTTAGATTGTACGCATTTAAAGCTGTAAAAAGTTATAAAATTCTTCGAATCAATTTTAGTAATTAATTTAACAACTCTAATTAATCTTATTAAATAAATCTCCCGGTAGAATTGTTAAGTAGTTATTTTACCCTTTTAGTATTTTTACTGAATTTTCTAATTGACTTATCCCCTCTGTCAAACTGTAGAAGAGGTTTGAACTTCTTTTAAATTTCAATGGCAATTTATAAAAGTCACAACAAAAAAGAACACCGTAATTAAAGCACACCATTATTTATCATCTAGAATATAATTACTTATTGTTACTATTTATTGTTTATTTTATTTACGTAATATGTTATTTCTCCATTACTTATTATGTGAAGAATATTAAGCCCGATTATATTTGGGTCGTTAAGTAAAAGTTTAATGTAACTAAATAATTATTCTAACTCAATTAGATATTTTTGTTTAAAAATAATTAATATATTAGCATTAATTTAAAGTTGACGGAAAGAACCGACTTTACTTCATTCATTGAAACAAATTAATAAGGACTCTTTATCAGTTCTAAAATTGTTCTAAATCTCACTAATTACGCATATTGTAATGTGATATAATATTATACAAGTATAATACTTTTTCAACTAGCGCTTAGATAAAAATTGTATTAAATTGAATAGTTTGCTAGCATTTTAAACTCATTAAAAGATTCACTATCAGAGAGACAGCTGTTAATTGGTAATTACTGTTAATTGCTTATTATGTATCACGTAACTGAATTTACAATAAAAAATACATAAGGTATTTGAAATTCTTTTCCGTCAGCTTAAAAATTTAACTTTGTATCTGAATAAATTTTTTAAAAATGGGCTACATATGATCAAAAAATTATTTAAATACATTAAATTCTGGTTCAACGTCCTGAATCAAATCTGATGTTGCATTTATATAGTAGTTAATGAGATGGGTTTTTTTTTCGACGCTTTAATTTTTCCGGGGCTTGTTTTTCCAGTGCTTTTTTCGGTGCTTGTTTTTCCAGTGCCTTTCTCCGGTGCTTGTTTTTCCAGTGTTCTTTTCCGGTGCTCGATTCGCCAGTATTTTTCTTCCGAAGATTTTCTTTCGCTGCTTTTTTCGGTTCTCTTTTTTGAGATTCTAATTAAAATAAACCGATTTTCTTATAAATTTTAGTGAAAATTCAACTTAGAATCTGCATTTTTTCAACAAAAAATTAAACCATAGTGGAAAGAAATATTAAAAGCTTCAAAGAGCATCGATACAAAATGCAAATGGAAGTGAATGCAATTACAATAAATATTCACAAATTGAATCGGTTAAATTAATATACAAAAAAATATATAGAGTGTTTGAAATTCGATTCAGTCAACTTCAAATTAAATTTTGTATCTTTATTAATTTTTCAAAAATTTACTACTTATCCTATAATTATTTAATTACATTAAATTTGGGTTCTTTGACCTGCATCAAATTGGATTTTGCTTTTAAATAGTAGTTAATGAGCAGCTTTTTTTCCTGCGATCGTTTTTCTAGTGCTTTTTTCGAGTTTTTTTCTTTTGGTACTTTCTTCTGGTGCTCTTTTTTATGATTCTAATTGAAATCCACCATTTAATTATAAATTTAAATGAAAATTCTATTTAGAATTTACACTTCTTCAGCTCAAAATTAAAGCATAGTGATAAAAGTAACATTGAAATCTTTTGTTACGAAGAACATCGATGCAAAATGCAAGTGGGAGTGTCAAGGTGTGCCCGTGTAAAATATCTCACTTAAGAACATTCGCAATTTTTATTGAGTTGTCCATCAATAAAATAAATCAAGACATATCGTAAAAGAAAAGTGGCTTAAATTTCGTGATAAGTGGTCTTACATCCGTTTCATTGAGACATAAAACTGAAAGATGAGGTCGTTGTTTTGAATCTTTACTCATTTCCCTTTTGAAAAATCAATTTGGATTTTAATACTTATTTTATTGATTGTTTCAAAGGTAGGCAGAAAAAGAGCACCGGAAGAATAAGCCTGAAAAAAATAAAGCAAAACGCACCGGAAAAAAGCACCTCATTAATAATTACATGAATTTGATAATCAATTCAATTCGGTACACTGAGCCAAAATTTTATGTGGTTAAGCATTTATTAGATTAAAGGGTTATATACTTTTTTAAAAAAAATATTACTTAAGGTCTCATTTAAAGTTAATCTAAAAGATTTTGCTCCATTTCATACATAGAGAAAAAGTTCTGGCAAAATTACCGTATCTGTAAGGAAATGATATTTTTGAGGGAAAAAATCAACAACAAAAAAATCATAGTTTTGGGTGATAAAACCAAAATATACGGTATTTGAAGCATTCATTTGGTAGTTTTTTTGTCAATATGGTAAAGGATAACCGTAAATCCTGTATTTTCAAATTACACTTCTTTTTACAACACATTTAGTAAAAAATCTGCAAAGTGAATTTGATCGAATAAATGGTTATTATGCCAAACTCTAAGATATCATTGCAAAATTATTACATTTTACTAGAATTACAAAATTTTGTCACATATTGTTGTACATATTTTATTGTTAATTTTAACAAAATCATTGCCAAAATCAAATCGCTTCGTTAAATTACCGAGCTTCTTGGTGTTATCATAAAGCCAGAAAATTGTACACTTTACCATATTCTGTTAGTTTTGACTTTCCTTTTTTTCCCCAGTGTAATATTTAACAAAACGATTAAGCAAATCTAAAATTGTTCTAAATTCCAATAATTATACTTATTGTATATTGTATAATAATACACAGTATACTTGTAAATAGATCACAAATAAACTTGAGCATTTTTGTAAAAAATTTTAACTTTATGAAATATAATGACAAATTAAAACTAATTTAATAAATGGACGTTAAATTTAAATAATTGTTAATAAAGAATTTTTCTTCCGGAGCTTTTATCCTGGTGTTTTAATTCCAATGCTATTTTTTACGGGCTTTTTATTTTAAGGCTTTTAATTAAATAAATATTGCTGTAAAAATTACGGTACAAAATTTTACAGTAAAAATGGATTTTACGGAAACTCACTCGAAGTCGCGGTACTTTTTTATCATAAATTGATCCGGAATTTTTTACATAAGTTTACATAAGTTTTTCTGCATCCATGGACACGATAGCTTATGGAACTGTAATAGATTTTGTTAAAATAATAATATTGCGTGGTACATAAGTAGTATATATGTCATTTTTCATAAGGATTTTTTAAGTTTCTAATTTTAGAAAAATTAAATTTTATCAAATATTTATCATTAAAGGTGCTTTTTTAATATTTAGTGCTTTTTTAATACTAATATTTTTTAATATTTCAAACATTAATATTGCGTGATACATAAGTAGTATATATGTCATTATTTTTCATAAGGATTATTTACGTTTCTAATTTTAGAAAAATTAAATTTTATCAAATATTCAACATTAAAGGTGTTTTTTTTTCTTCACTTTGCTGTATTTGTTGAGTTGCACGTTAAATGACTCACAGTAAGCAAGATCACAGCTACAGATATTTCTTTTTATCCAAAAGAATTTTACCCAAATTCTTCCTAATGTTGAGAGAAATAAATACAAAAGCGTATAAATAACATTCCGTATTTCTTTAACAAAAAAAAGAAGTTAATTTTCTAAGCGATTCGGTGAATGGCTACATTTCAGGCTTAAAGTCTTTATTAAACCTATAGCTAATATTTAAGCAACATTAAATGGAAGAATCAAATACAATAAACTATCATCGCACATCTAAAGAATGCACGCCTTTCGGCCTTAAACTCTCATTTACAATCGCATCTTTTAAGCCTTCGCCATAAGATAATATGTCATTTTCATCCTTTTGTGAAATCCGCTATACGCAACAGAATTTTTCAAGAAATTAAAGAGTCTACGTCTTTGAAGACAGACTTAATGTTTCGAATCCCTCATTCGTAAGCGGTATACCACCTCAACGAACCATCCACGCGTATGAATTTCGTGTCTCTCAGCGAATCAGATATGGCGTAACAGGATTTAGATATTGTATAAATAAAACAGTAAAATACAAAGAATGAATCTAAAAGGGGAGCGTCTTTCCGTGCATTTCTTTGCGGCGCATGAGCAATGGTTTATGTCGAAAAAAGAAAAGAAGAAAGTACAAGAAGGAAACCGCAGAAGAATGGAAACCTTAGGGTCAGAAACCTGCCCCTCAGGTGCGAATGGAAGAACAAATAACGATATGGCACTGTTAGAGGGTGGGGAACAAAAGCTTTTTGGGTTCCTCAAATTAGGTACTTGTTTGATGAGGAAAAGGAAAAAAATAGTGCAAATAAAGATATCACGGTTGTTTTCATTATTTGTGTTTAATTCATGTAAATATAAATTATTAACTGAGTCTTAGATGGTTTCAAAATAAGCTAAAATAATTTTCAAAAGAAAACATATTAAACTGGTTTAGTTTTTTTTATTTAAATAACATTAAATGCTGTGAAAATGTACACAGTAAAACTGAGTGCGTTGAACTGTGATATCATGAAAATTTGCAATAAACTTAATATAGTAGTGTTAACATAAACCATATGATAATGCAAATTATTTTTTGTTAAATTTTTTTCTATGAACAGAAACATATGCTGTAAAAATTATGGTATAAAGTTAGGGTACATCGTTGGTAAAATCCATTTTTACCGTTAAATTACATGCCTATATAATTTTTACAGTAATTACATTATAAATTTTAAATTGTTGTACTCGTAGCTTTCTAAAAAACTTTACTTTCGTTTGTACTCTAATTATTCATAAGTTTATAGCAGTTTTTGTATAATGCGATTATAGTCTATAGTTAAGAATTTAAATGCGTTTTTCTAAAAAGCATACTCAGTAGATTCCCAGATTTTCCCCTCATTTCCCAGATTTTTTCACATTTTACACCACCTTAAACACGATATCTCATATTGTTTTGAAAATAATTGTCTACAATTTTTCATGAGTGTTTAAGATTATAACACACATACTTTGAACTACAGACAGAGGACCTGATACAGGAAGAAACTAGAATTTAATTTTAATGCATAGGTATGTTTTTTGGATGCATTGGTATGTTTTGTTAAAATTTTGATATTTTAACTATATTGATCCCTAAATTAGTAGTATATGCACTTGCTTTTTGGATAATAGTTCAAAACATAGTTTATAGTCTTTTAAATGAAATCCTCAAAGGATTTTTTGTTTTAAATGATAGAATTTTTTTTACAGGGTTTAGCTCGTATGGGAAAATTGCCTTATTTTTTTTTAATATCTGAAATGGTCTTTAAAAAATAAAATTCTCTTACTAGTTTTATAAGCCTTTACACATAATACAACAAGTAAACTAGCTTTTTAAAATTTTAAATTAATATTTTTTTTAAAAAAAGTTGTTTAATCTAATCCGATACCTTCAGTTACTTATGAGTTCTCATTTTTTCATCCATGAATTTTCAAATAAATCATTCACATCATACGTTTTGTTCTTTTCGGTAATTTTTATTTCATTTGATTGAACATATTCTTTATTGTGATACTTTAGAATGGTATTAAAAATTATAAAAATACAAATATGCATAAAAAAAATAAATTATTAAGTATAAAAAAATCAATTATTAAGACATAAAAAAATCAACTATTTTTTCTCAAAATTGCATAAAAGACTGGTCTTTTGTTTTTAATTCTAGCTGCTTACTTCTAAATATTGTATTCACTTAAATCTATGTTAAAACACAAATCTCGATTGTAGTCTAATAACAACTAAGTGTATAATTTTTGTTTCAAATAAATGTTTGCTATATCAGTTTTCAAATCTAATGACATCTTAATGTCACGGTCATGAAATTTAGGATGCAGATAAAAACAAACAGTCATTTAGGATGCTTGTTATTCGAAATACCTTTCTTACAATATCTAGTTAATCTTCAGTAGATATATAACCCAATAGCCTGAAAAAAACTGACACATTTTATTTTCTTAGAAAGAATTGGAACCCAAAGCTGCATTTATCACAAGTATTAAATATATTATGTGACATATATTTTTTTCTATTTCGTTCTAGTTATAAAAATCTATGATTATATAAATACCTTATTATTGCTCTTATTTCATTAGAATACATACTATTCCAACAGTATGTTTATTATACACAGATAAAATCTGGTAACATTACAGTACTGTATGGTAGTGGCATTACGGTTAAAAAAAGAACTATAATTCTGGTATAAAAAAAACGATATAAACGGTATTTAAACTATTCATTTGGCAATTTTTCAGTTTATATGGAAACAGCTTACAGAAATTTATGTACACATGTTTTTTGTTAATGTTGGTGGACCTTTAATTCCCTCCTGTTAATTAGTTTTTGATAAGTTTCTTCATTTAATGACTGCTTTTTACATACATAAAAACCAGCATGGTCTTCTGGAAAAAATACAGGATAAAAGAAGTTATTTTATTAGCAGCAGCGTCAGAGTTAGCATTTATCATACATATTAACGTAAATTTCAACAGACTAACCAAACATATATCACCTATATTAACGAGAATTTTAACAAATTAATCAAACATTTATCATACATATTAACGTGAATTTTAGCTAGCTAACTTAGTGTGTATGATAAATGTTTGGTTAGTTTGTTGGAATTCAGTTTAATATGTATGATAAATGTACTATGCATGGTAAATGTTTGCTTAATTTCTTGGAATTCAGTTTAATATGTATGATAAATGTAATATACATGATAAATTTTTGGTTAGTTTACTAAAATTTAGTTTAATATGTAAGATAAATGTTTGGTTAGTTTGTTGGAATTCAGTTTAATATGTATGATAAATGTAATATGCATGATAAATGTTTGGTTAGTTTACTAAAATTTAGTTTAATATGTAAGATAAATCTTTGGTTAGTCTGTTAAACTTCACGTTATCGTGATTTTTATAACCTTTTTAAATACTATTAATTATGATCCATGTTCTTAAACTGGTCAACTTATTAACTTTTAAAGTATAGATAGACGCTAGAGAAAAAAAATTCAACTAAATAATTTAGCCATACTACAGTTAAAGTTTAATTGGTTAATTGCATGCATAAACACGCTTGTTAATTTTACTTTCTTAAATCTTATTTTTGCATAAACAGGCTTTTTAATTGACATAAATCTCTATAAAAATCAAACAAATCTATATCACTTAAATTTTTAGCATTTACATGCAAATTAACTTTACTTTAAACTGACAAATACATTCACAGATTATTCGAAGATTATGTTAGTATGACCAATTATAAATGCCATTATAAAACTAATGTATTCTTAAAGCACCTCAGTAATAACTAATACATCAAGTTAGTTAACATTCCCTTTCACTACTCAACTCGAGGGTATAACGTAAAAGCTATTGATCATTCAAAAAAATGCTTGAACAATAATTTTTTCAGTTCGTAAAAAAAGGGCTCGGTTAGAACATTGACGTCTAAATGGAAGATAATTGCCCTAGAATTAATGTCAACCTTGGTCCCGTTAGCATTAATTACACACTATGGAAAAACCGTAATCTCCTTTCTAGTTTGATGTCAAATAGATAAGTAATATCCCGATTTATTCCATCTATATTCATGAACTATCAAATGACTATTAGATTTACTCGGAAATTTTTTGTTTGTTTTAAAAAGCTGTCCTAAATCAAACTTCTGCACCTATTAGTTTGTGTTAAGTTATATGAAATTGTATAGAATAGAATTAATGATTTTAATGTAAATTGACTGTCTTAAATTGTAGTAATGATTGGTGAAAAAATTCTTAAGAACATTCTTCAAGATAAAATTAATCATTAAAAGAAAGTTATGAGCTTATTTCTTAAGGAATAAAGAAAATAGAAGGAAATACCGTTTAAAAGAACAGTAAAATTTCTCACTGGTAAGAGTGAGAGTTTGTGAAGATTTGTTTAAATTTTGGTTTTCTACAGTTTTTTTTTCTACTTGAGAACATCATAAAAATTATAGGATTCTATAAAAAAAAAAAAAAAGCTCATTATAAAAAAGTTTTCACAAAAATCTCACCACCAAACACTGCATATTTATTCCTTTCAACAAGAAAATTATGCAAATTCTTATTCAGTTCTTCTGTTTTAGATTACAGAAAAAAGCATCAGGAAAAAAATACAGAAAAAAAGAGCACCAGAAAAAAGCATTTTAGTATAACTTACGTAAATTTAGCAACCGATTCAATTCACTTCGTTGAACCTGAATTTAATAAAATTAAATAATTATTCGATCATAATTAGACATTTTTAAAAATAAACTTAAGATGCAAAGTTTTATTTGAAGTAAACTGACTGGAAAATTTATTATTTCATATTTTTCAATTGCAATTTCAAATATATATTGTATAATAGAAATATTATAAATAGTTTATAACACTTAACTTATACTTATATAAGTCGCTTGGAGGTAAATTTTTTGATGAGTTTAAAATATTAATAATAATTATGCTATATTGCAATTTAATACGATTTAAAAAAATAACTTGCTAATAAAGCACCATTTGTATATTAATGTGTTACTATAAAATAAGTGTAATTAGTAAAATTTAGAAAAGCTTTATAACTGCTGAAAAGTCCTGATCTGTTTGTTATATAAATTGAAATAACGAAGGTTCATTTTAGTAAATTTTAACCTTTTACTTACGGCTGGTATAAATTATGGTCCAAAATAGGTTATAGAACAGGTTCTAAAACCCATTTTGTTTTAGATAGATATGCAAAATGGATTTAAAAAAATACTTAAACGCAATATCACTCCCTTTTTATCAATTTCCTTAAAAAAAGCTGATTAGCGTGCTTTTGAATAATAATTTTCTGCAGTTTCCCTTTAATTTAATCCGATTTTGATAGTCTTCAGTCTGTATGGTATTTAGGAAAAGGGAAAAAAAGAACACATGCATAACAGTTAGACCTTAAAACATAAAAACAACGAGCTAGATCAAAATTCTAAACACTTTGTGATTTAAATTAGGTCTCGCATCTGAATAAGATATCCTTAATTAAAAAACAATTTTCGTTGTAAATACACCCTAACTTGAATGAAAGGTCGGTGCAAATTACTCACGTGGTTGAAGAGTTTATTAAATATATAAATAGCAAGATTGCCTTTTATATTAAAGTTCACTGACACACGAGCCCATGCAAATGAAGAAGTTTTACCATTCTAAAAATGTTTATATATAATAGAGAGAAAAGTAATGCAATTGCTGGGAAATTAATGAGTTAATACTTTGTCATAATGACAGGGGCCGCCGCCTATACTCTCAGCAGTAGGCGTTATCCAATTGTGAGCCTGCAACTACAAGTATATTTCTAGCTTTGATTTCCTGAAAAGCAAGTGCACGTTGACATGCCTTGTTTGATTGAAGAAAAGATAAGACTATTAATATTATCAGGTTGAACTGAGAGCATTTGTATTCAGAATATTTACTTACACCTCTTACAAATTGGATTGCTATTTATTTGATATAGATACTACTTGGCGTCTTTTTCCTTTGTTGAAGGTCAGTGAAATTTGAATGTAAAAATGGTGAAACTAGAAAATGGAATTTTATTAAAATAAAAAGCTAGATTTACCTGTATACCATTAATAAAAGTACTTGGGAGTATAGTGATAAACCACATTTTCAAAATGCTCAGGGGGAAAGTGCTTCTGGTGAAAATACCACAATTTCTACGTATGCGCAACAATATATTGCTGTGTAATGTACAGCTATATATCTTATTTTATAACTGGAATCGAACAGGTGACTAATTTCTAGGTTTACAACTATTAATGTTCAACTCTGTAGTCTTGAAGTATTGAACCAAATCCAGAAGACAGGGAAACTTCTAAATAAAAATCAGGTATTGCGTCAGACTGAACTTCGTGGATGACATTTTGATGGGGATGTAAGCTCTTCTTTAATTTCCGACAAACCAAGACATTCCGCTTATATACAGGCCACGATTGTCTTTCTGCTCACTTATACCACATAGGCCTTTCCACCACGCCTTTTTGTCCACTTTGCAAATCTGGAGAGAAATTGGGCAGGGACCACCTGCTTCTATGTGGGGCCCTTCATGGACACACTGAGTCCTCAAGATATTGGGAAGCAGGAGAACTTTTAAGGCAATGACTTCGGTCTTCTTTCTTTGTTATCCAACGTACATTTGTATTCGTTATTTATTTCATCTTTCTATTTGTATCTTTTTACCTTGCATTGGAAATAAAATAAAAAATATTTCACATTATAAAGGGATTTTGCTGTAAAATTAATTCTATGGATGATGCACCTAAAGTACCGTTACTTTTCACCGTAATTTGATTCATAACTTTTTACAGCGCATTAAAATATTTTAAAGTTTATCGTGTTTCATCGTGTTATAATTAAAGTTAACTTCTATTAAAACGTTACCATATGAATGGAAAAATGACCAAATGTATAGTTTAAATACCATATATTTTAATTTTATTGTCAGTATTATGTTTTACTTTATTAGAAATGTCATTATCATACAATACTATAATTTTTTTCTCCGTGCTGACTATCTACGTTTAGCGAAACAATGTATCGATGTTAATATGTAATATATGTTAAGAATGTCAAAAATATGCATGAATGTTACTTTGGTAAATTGTATTAATTTCAGCCACCTGTCATAAAGAAGAAAAAAGCAGCAAGTTTTATAAATAACTGGACGTAGAAAATTCTTTTTACGCAGTGAAATGTGCGTCGTAAAAAATTTCCGAATTTCTTATTAACTCATGCTGTTGATAATTTGAAATATTTTTAATATATGAATAAAATAATGCTAATTGCTGTGAGGGTTATATTTTTCTTGTTTCAAAATAACTGACATATTTCATGGATGCTTAAGCATAAAGTTTCATGTCTAAAATGCGTTTTGTAACACCGTATGATAGAAAAGCTCTGGAATTTTTAATTCTTTTCTATTTTTGAGGCGTGCTTGGTTTAACTCGCAACTTCTTCCGCATGACTTAGAAAATGCATACCAAACAAAGATTCCCATAATAATCTCCAGATTTTGGATACTTTATTTTAACTTTTAGTGTTGAGAACTGTAATAACTTTTATGAACTTAACGCTATAAATATAGTTGATTTTTTTAAAGTTTTTAAACAGCTTTTATTTTACCGCTTAAGTGTAGAAATCAGTTATATTACAAATTATCTAGTTGATTTCCAGATTAACTAAAGTGATCCGTTAAAATGCTAAAAAAATATTTCATTCTGCAAACTACCTAGGTAATCTGCAAATTACTTAGATGATCTGCACATTAAAGACTTGGCCATCATTAAAGTGGAAATAATTTTTTTATAGAATAAAACGTTACATTTTGATAGAATAAAAAGTTACAGAAGTAAGCAGAAATTAATGTAATGTTATTTAGATATTTTTCGTATTCTAAAAAATCAAATCAATAAAATCAGACAATTAACACTTCAGCTGATAGGATAACTGAACAATATTTTGAACTTTAACGATAAGGAAATACACATTACCTTGGTAAATTGCGGAAAATTTAGATTCCACTCTTGAATGGCTGACCCAAGTTCATCTATTGATCAATATGCCGATTAATTAGGTAGTGTGCATATTAACGACTTTCTAGGTTTAGGAGTATCAGATACATGAATTTGAAAGTGGTAATTATGTAAAAGATACTATATATATATGAGATATAACTAAATAGAGATAAATAGTTTAGTTCTCATCCTAACTATATTTATAGTTACCTTCTGTCACTTATTTAATGTCATTAGACAATAAAATGTGTTCTGATTCTTTTAATCCTACATTTACTGCAATCGAAATTGATAATAGTCACTTAAGTATATTAATTTGCAATCAATTATTTGTATTTATATTGATTGAGTATAATTTGTGCTATGTTTGAATAAAACAAAGCAACGTGAAGAAAGCACAAATAAAAGTACAAATATACGTAACTATATAGTTTGGTTTTACAAACAAGAAACCTCCGCAGTGACGAAACACAAAACACATTTTGTATCCTCGCTGAAAAAGTTTCTTTTTATAAAACCGAAACTATAGTAAATGCATTTTTAAAACTTTATTTGTGATTTATTCACGTTGTTGTACTTTATTCATAATTTGCATGTTACTTTTTTCTGTGTTTTTTTTTTTTGGTCAAGAATTTATTATATAAGGGTTATTATAATATACAGTGTATCGTTCTTAATACAGATTTAATTCCGAAGAGCAAATTATGAATTACAAAACGCCCTGCAAATTGTTAAACATGTGAGTTGAACAAGCTTTTATTTATCATTTTCATTCAATGTTTAGAGGAAAGTTGGGGTTTCTTAACACTTGCAGCTTAGCTTTTATTAAAAATTAAGAAAAAAAAAGAATGATCGATGGAGATGGTTTCTTTAAAAAAAAAAAAGAAATCGTTCTTAAACTTAAAAAAATAAATATATAAATAAATCACGTGATATATATGCTTTTAATAAGTTCATAACTAAGAAGTTTTAATGTGCTTAGTTATTACATTATTATCGTTCTTAAACTTATGGAAAATTTAACGAGCTTAATTATTACTTTTCTTTAACTTTTCTAAAATGACGAATTTATGCTACAAGAAATGTTTGACCCGGTTTGATGGACTTCCTCTTCTATCTTCAATTGTTTTAATGTCCACTACACAAAAGATAGATATGTAGTACTTGTGTGTGTGTAAATGACTTCGAGGGAAAAAAAAGAATGTTGTAAGAATTTGATTTTAGTAATAAAAGAAAAAGAAGAAAAAAGATATGAAACAAAGCCTAACTCTCCGGCAGCCTCTTATGAGCCGCACAGGTGTGGTAGTTACTTTAATAGATTCCTCAGTGCAGGCCGCGCGTGTGCGTCTATCCACCACCCTCGCATAGGCACGCACATGGCGCGCGCGCTGCGCCCCCAATTTCCTTATGGGTGAGGCATGAACACAAAAGAAGAACAGAATTAAGGAAGCAACTTGAGATGTATCCATTTTATTCTTTTGCAGTTGTTCCTGCTTCCCCCCCCCCCTTCAACTAGAATACAAGAGGAGGTTCTACTACGTATGACATCCTACGTGTTTGATGTATCTTTCGGGGCTTGCCCCGTAGGTTTTTTCTTAGCGAGTGGTCTGCCTCAGTTCAAAAAGGATAAAAATGGGTGTTGGTTCAATTTGAAGCCTTTTGATTCAGATTTCAAGATATCTGGGATTCTCATCTCGTTGCGATGACCGCTCTTTGAAGGTTTTCAATACACCTGTATGTCGGTCTATTCAAATCGGAAGATGATTCATTTTGTTTATACTTTTGGTTTGTTTTTGTCTTTCAGATATCCAGTTTTGAAAGCTGTTTACATATAGTATTAGTGATTGCTTCATTAAAGAAATTGTAACAAGGATTCGGTAAACATATGCATGTGCTGAGTAAGAGAAATGAGGGTAGAGTTTTTCGATTCTGCTGTTCGTTGGGCATTCCAATCCCTTTTCCAAAAAGTAAATCTATTTTAATTTGTTTTGGAGCGATTATTTGATCTTAATTTTGTAATAGGTTATAGTCTTGAAATGTAATCCATAGAAATTTGAGGTGAACGCCTTATGAAAACTCTTCAAGCTGTGTATACATTTATAGGTGAGATGGCTGAGGCATCAATCGCATAACCGGAGGAACAGGGATTCAACTCCTAGAAAGTACCCTATAATATTACTTCTATTCCGTCAGCACGTGAGAAGTTTACACACTTTTGCACTCTTCAAATTCAACATTATTTAATTTTACCTCGAAAATAGCAGCTCTAAATGCTTAAATTTTGCGGGTTGTTTAAAATATATGAACAATTAGTAAAGACGAAGATAATACAATGTCAGCCAATAAGTATTTAATTACCTGTTATAGAAAAGAAAAAACAAACTTATTCATTTGAAATTGCTGATAGAATCATCACGAGAGGCAGTTAAACCCTTAAATTTCTGGGGCATGCTTTTAACAAGTCATTGTATGATGACTGGTAGCATTTTCTTTCATTCGACTTGATGAAGGTATATAAATTAATTTTCCTATTTTAATCAATCACCAATCATGTTCCAGAGATTCCTGATAGGTTTGAGCAACGAGGAGAAAGCATGAGGCACCACTCCATCCTTAAAAAAATTGGAAGTAGTAGTAGATGTGAGAAATCCCAGATATGTAACAATGACGCGTGCTTTTTTTAGCTATTTGAGCTGGAGAGGTTTATCTTCTATAATGCAGGGTCTTTATAATTAAAGTTCCACTTTGAAATGGCTATAAAAGTCAAACTACCCGACCAAATGTCATCAAACTTGGTAAATGTCCATAAGAGGTTATGGGATTTTAATTCCCGCAAAAAAAAAGTTCAAAAATTCACCACCAGCGGTGAATGNGGTTATGGGATTTTAGTTCCCAAAAAAAAAAAAAAAAAAAGTTCAAAAATTTACCACCAGCGGTGAATGGCGCTGTATGCAATAAGGTTAAACGAAATAACAGAGGAAACATCAGTTGCAAACACTTTTATTGTTGCTACAAAGCATCTCAATGTGACATCCGCCATTTTCCGAAAGCAAATTAAATCGCAATATTGCATTCTCAACAGCACTTCTTAGCATATCTGGAGAAATGTTACGGACATGTCTTTGTATCATATTCTTCAATTCCACTAAATTGGTTATGTTATCACCATAAACAATGGCTTTGAGATAATCCCACAACCAGAAGTCACAGGGGTTGAGGTCTGGTGATCGGGGTGGCCAAGAAATAGGGAAGTTTCGGGCTACAATACGATCATTCGTGAAATGTTGCTGCAGTAACTGTTTGACACACCTACCAATGTGAGGTGAAGCCCCGTCCTGCATAAAGATCGTGGTGGCTAAAATGCCCCGTTGCTGAAGTTCAGGTATCTCGAAACATCTGAGCATCGATTCTCAGCGAGCAGCAGTCACGGTGCATGTCACGGGCCCAGCTGCCGATGGCTCTTCAAAGAAAAAAGGTTCAATTATGAAATTTGCTGTCATACCGCACCAAACGGTGACTTAAGGCCAATGTAATGGAACTTCGTGGATAACATGAGGGATTTCTTTGGCCCAAATCCTGCACTTATGGGTGTTGACATCCCCATTTAAGTAAAAATGTGCCTCATCTGTCCACATAATGTTCCATGGCCAATTGATGTCGACCTCCATCCTCAAAGCAAATGTTTCTCTTAAAGCCGGATCTCTAGGTTGAAGTTGTTGAACAAGTTTGATTTTGTAAGGGTAGTACTGCAACACTTTCCGAACGATTTTGTACACCGTACTCAATGGTAAGTCGAGTCGACGTGCAACAGCACTTACGCTGCACGTCTCCTGTCTGGTATCCATTGCTGCTTCCTCTACTGCTAATGCAACAGCCTCCTTGGTTTCCACAGACACAGATTTTCGTCCACGCCCAGGTGCAA
>NC_092205.1:55167612-55178796 GCF_043381705.1 Parasteatoda tepidariorum
TATATATATATAAAGAACAAATATATGTATTAATAACACAGGGTGTTTCTAAAGTCCTTGACTGATTTTCTGCTGTAGAAAATAAGAAGAACAGAATTTTCTTGCTTCAGATCTTTCTCCTTTTTGTGAAGCAAGAAAACAAAGTAATTTGCTAAATAAACTACAAATATTTTTTTCATTGCAGAAATTCTCCTTTCTTCCATTTTTCCTCCCTGCTTGATTCTGTTTTGTGTTTTACCCTGCATGTGAGGTGGTAGATAGTCACATAGATTGTCTTGACGTTAAAAGTATCAAAACTCATAGTGATTTTTTTTGCAAATTAATTCCGTAGTTAATAAAAGAAACTGTTATTACGCATGCTCTGAGTATGTGCTCTAAAATGAAAAAAATGTTATCAATTTCAATTATTTTTGGTATATTTTTATTCGTTTTCTTTGTGCCCATTCTGAATGTAGAAATCCTCTATGTTTCTTTCATCTTGTATACCGTTTATTATGTGAACTGGATAATTGCGAATTGTATTTTCGAGAAAGAGGGATAGTCCTGAGCTCAAATAAGTCGCTTCTGAACTCTTATAATTTTTTTAAGGGATTAGTTGTAGAAAAGTGTTAATATAGACAGTGAAAACTTAGAAAAAATATTCGATAATGTTTCTAGGCATACTCAAATATTGTTAGTAGAAGCTGCTGGATGAGGACCACGCGAGGAGATACTAATCAACGATGTCCCACACATGCTCAATAGGTGACATATTCAGAGAAAAATTTTCCCAACAAGCAAGCTGTATGTTTTCTGGTAAAAAATGTCTTGAACGTTCTGTTCCATTCTTTATGAACAATATCATGTTCAAAGATAGCTCTAAGGATTTTCTGTGGGAAAGAAATTACTTTGGAATCCAGAACTTTAATACACCCTTTACTGTAAAGATTTCACTTAATTTATAGCAGCTGAAATCGTCTATTATTCCCAATCCTACCTTTGACCTTTGAATGTTCATTCACTGTCACATTCGATTTTTGACTAGGGTATCTCATTTATTTTCAACTTTTTTTTCCAAACAAAATGTAATACCCGGCAAAAATGACCAATCCGTATGGACGATACAGGCATTGAATTCTTTTTGAAACCAAATAGTATCTCCTATGACAACTATTGCTTCACAATTTCGAAAGTTTTAATTAAAAAAAAGCGAAATTGTCAATAATTGTCGTTCCGTTAAAAACAGTCATACTTTTTGGTTAAGAACGTGCTGGAAACTAAGTTTTAATCCTCAAAATACAAGTAAAGGGAAATTAAAATACACATTACAAAGACGGAAATGCCTCCTGTGAAAGAGATTAAGTGATTTCGATCCTCCCAGGTATGTGTGTACGACCCCAGGGATCCTTCACTATTCCTTCCCAACAAACGAACCAATCACTTATTGGAAATTAATTAAAAGCTGGGTAGAGCTTGCCAAGAGAATGAGATCTGTCTTATGATGTCATTTCTAGTACCACAGCTGTATAGTCAAAAGCTGTTTCAGTAATCAACCTCACTAAGTGTGACACATTAAAGCAGTGGAGGACTTCTATAATAACACAGTATCGTCGGGAAGTGAGTCAGTTCAATCAGTTCTTAGTACCGGTGGTATATTTATAAAACAGTAAGTGCTTTTCCATTATATCATGTATGTTTAATTAATTCTTCGATTTAAAGCTGAGCTGTGTTATGATATTTCATTGTATGGAGACTGCGGTTCTCAACCTCCTCTTTTTGAGCAAAATGAATTTCCTATAACAGATCTTGTTTCACAGCAAGAACATTTTACTTATGCACATTCTTCTGGGTATTATAACTACGGCCTTATAGTCCCTTTTTGAACATTTAGACCAATAATAAATGGTCTCAAGCATGTAGTCAAAACCAAAAGCAATAGAAGGTATAACGATTTGTCCTGCATCCCTTCAATCAGTTCTTAGAACCGGTGGTATAGTAATAAACCCATAAGTGTTTTTCCATTGTATCATGTTTAAGTGATTCTTCGATTTAAAGTTCAGCTGTGATATAATATGCTAATGAGTGGAATTGACTGCGATTCTCAACCTCATCTCTTTGAGCTAAAAGAGCTTCTTAGGCGACATCTTGTGTCACAACAAGAACACTTTACTTATACGCGTTTGTCTGGATAAGATAACTACGGCTTTATAATCCCTTTCTAAATATTTAGACCAATAAAAATGGTCTCAAACATGTAGCCAAAGCTAAAAGCAACAGAAAACGGCACAGTGACCCTGCAAATTCCAGATGAACTGTAATGTAAGTTACTTTGTTGAATAATTTGATTTTTGGACACTTAGTTGCTATCTACAATCTTAGAATTCTGCTTACTATGATCAATAAACAAGCTTTGTTCAGTCTGCCGGGTTCTCAAAAGAAAGAGCTCTTGGCATTATAAAAATAAATAGTCTAAACTATCTGAGATAACCATAAATAAATGACCTTATCTCAAGTCGTTCAAATATTTTTGAAGCCTTCGCCAATGAAATAAGTTCTATTTAATTAATTGAAATGACTCTATTGAAGACTTTTCAAAAGTAGACAGTTTTAAACTAACAGGTGTGTGTAAAAATGGGGACTTAATATTTTTTCTGCCAACATTCGTGAAGATACGTAGTCTAATGCTGATGGTCTCGTCTCGTCGAGATATTTAGGAAATTAATATATGTCACGCTATAATTTTTTCAGACAATCCGTTCTTCCCCCTCCCCCAGAAAAAAGGTATTTCTGTGCCTATGATGACTGATTTTCAACTTCTTTCCTATCAATTCTGTAACCTATTTTCTAAAAAAAATAATAATAAAGAAATTACTTTCTGTTTTTCGCAATCAGTAAATATGAAAACATGAAAAAAATATTAATGGTGTAATGCAGATTCCATTTTCCTTCACCACCTTTTCGTGCCATGCTGCCAAATTAGGATGAAAGGCGAGTTGATTATAAAAGCGGTCTTCCAGAATATGACTGTGATATGGCATCATACAATATGTAGTCTAGATATGGCATCATAAGACTGAGTTAACTTTTCAGGCAAATTCCATCAAAATTTCAATTAAAATCCCAGTTTGTGATAATTTTCCTAGAGGATTTTCATTTAGATTAGTTAAACTGGTCCAACATGTGGATTATTTGTTGGGTAGAAATAGTGGATGATGGCTAGTGGCCGTGAGATATACTGCTAAGCGCTAAATCGCTCCACTAGCATCGCTGGCCAAGTGAGCAAAATCCGTTTCTGTAGCGAAATTGTATTCCATTTCAATTTCCAGAGAAGATATCTATATTTCCTTAAAGGCATTTTACTTGAATTTTTAGGGTTTAACGTGAGCGAAATTTCCTTACCTAAAAATATGACTTTTCCAATCTAACTTAAATTACAGACAATTTTTGTGTATTTTTTCAAAATTGGAAATTTTCCAGCAATAATTCTCATAGAAGATATTATTCAATTTGAGGAGAAAAGAAGATTATATCTGTAATATCCTTGTGGAGAAAGCATTACAATTGGCTCCGAAAAAAAGTTGAAAAACGAGGAATCTTATTGTTCATTCGGTATCTTCCAACACCATAGCCGGTATGGCGTATTACACGAATACTGTAATCATGATACCATAAATCAAAGCAAAATTCATCAGAAAAACTACCACTGCCAAACTGCAATTAGTTCATGAACTAATTGCAGCCGCAGGCCTCTGTGGTTTTGAGTCAGTAGAATCAAGTATATATCATGATGATATCATGATGCAGCAGACAAAGCAAAATTAACAAAGCAAAGAGTAATACACCTTTAAAAGTGGGCCAAAAAAGACAAAGTTACAACACACCTAATGTTTATCGCTAGCAAATGGCAATGAAAAATATTCTATCTAACGCTACGGCCCTCTATTTACAATATTTCAATATCGGCTCTAAGATAGTTGCATAGACCGCGAAAATTTGGTGATTCATTTTAATCTTACTATTTTAATACATTAAATCACCTTTAAATGCTTCTAGTATCTTTATTCGTGAAGGAAAGATTAAGCTGGAAAAATTTGATCATGATACAAAAAAAAAAAAAAAAAAAAAAAAAAAAAAAAAAAAAAAGGATGAGAAAAAATGGAAAATTTGAATTTTTGTTAAATTAATTATTAATAATCTCTAATGCACTTACGTTTTTATGTATTTTCGCTATTGTTATATTACAAGGCTTTTATTTTAAACAACAATTGAAGTTGTTTAAAATAAAAACCTGCCTTTATTATTTCAAGTAAATGTTTTCCGCTATAAAAGTAGCTATTGTGCAAAAAAGATATTCTTTACAGAAAACAAGAAAAAAAATTAAAAAAAAGCTCTTTTGCACAATAGCGGGGTATGAAAGTTCCTACATAAAACTGTTGTTTGGATTCTTATATAAATTATTATTAATATATTAGAATTCAGTATTTCAACTTAGGAAAATAATAAGAATTTTAATATTCCTATGCTGAAAAAGAAAATAATTACGAGCTTAACTTTGTGTTACATTTTGTTTTGTTCTATAAAAATCTTAAGACATAAAATTTGAATTGGTTAGAAAAATGTACATGAAATGCGATTGGATAAACAAAATAACGTATGATTCTGGGTTCGAGAATTATTAACTGCTAAACTTGAAGTAGAAAATATCATGAGAGCTGCTCCACAGCATATATAAATGCAACTACTGCTTTGAAGTTCGAATTGCTGTAAAGACCATTTTTTATGTTGTAAGAAAATTAATTTACCTCTATCGAGACCTTTTTTTTTATAAACATATGTGTATAGTACCAGATATAAATCCTAGCTTTGAAATTTTTTATGATATAAAAAAAAAACCTAATTCAAGAGAAATTACAATGATACAAGTCTCATTAACGAGAAAAAATATTTCTCATACTCATTATTGAGTCATGCAATCTATCTTTAATTTCTTTTTTCAAATACATTTGATTTTTTAATTCTTTATTTAAATCCAGTTAATTATAAAAAATTTTTCCCGATCAACATCTGAACAAAATATACTTACATAAAAATAATATAAATGTGTATTATGTTAATGAAATTCTCTTTATTTTTACAGAAAATAATGACGTAATAGAAAGCAATGGTGAATGAGAAACAATCATTTGGGTTAGTGAGGAGAAAGAGCTGGGTTTTGAGCATCCTATAGTAATGGGAAGAAGAAAAAAAAAAGAATGAATCAGAATTTTTTTTTTATGATTTGAGGGTTATTGAATGATTGCGACATTTTTCTTTTTATTTATTTTGGTTGTTCAGAAAACTACACAATCTTTTCTAGCATATAAACAATATTACTGTGTACATTTCTTCTGAGTCATGAGAAAGCAAACTCCCAAACTTTTCATTGTAGTAAAGAAAATTAATTGCATGACCTCAAAAGAAAAAAAAAAAGGAAAAAAAGAAAAAAACAGGAATAATTATTGCTATTTTAGAAAGTGTTGTTATTGGTATGAACACTGTTAGCCAAGATCCGTTGCTTATGATAAATCATTTAATTTTGATATATTTTTCTATTTCGCCATTCTAAAGAAAACTAAGGAAAAAAAGTTATAAATTTCAATTTAAACAAATCAAAATAGTTCTTTCTTATGCGTAACGCACTGCACTTTTGCAGTAATAAAAATACCTAAAATTGCAGTCAGAATACTGTATTTATTCTATAATCCTTGTTATGTACATTCTCTCTTGGTTTCACTTTATAGTAAAAAACAATTCTTGCCTGTTTCCTTAGAAGATTTTTTTTCTTTGAGGGGAGGGGATTTCTTGAACAAAATGATAAAAGGCAAGTCTAATATCAGCCAATTATATTATTAATAACTATGCATTAAATTAAAATGTGTGCAGATTTTGTATTATTAAATATTCTCCGGTCTATATTTATATGGTTAATGAAATAAATTTTTTTTATCTAAATTCGTGTTAGGAAGAAGCCTCTCTCATCTATGTACAGATAATTTTTTTAAATATACCAGTGCAGATATAGTTCCTCACAAAGTCGATTTATTAGAAATTTTAATAGGAGCTTATTTTTCCGAGAATTTTCTAACTAAATTTGGTCAAGAGCAAAATTACATTCTTGAAAACTTTATGTTTCCAGATACCTTAACTTTCAATTGCGGAGAAGAAACATAAAACCAAATATCCAGAATCTTACTATTAGGTATTTTTCAGCGCAATTTACACGCTAGTGCTGCCGTCTGTTAGCAAAGAAACGAAAAATAGAATAAATCATCCATTACTCCATTTTGTTTTATGAAAATGTGAGCTGAAAAATAAAGAAAAAAATAATTAAATTAATAAATAACTAAATAAAAAGAGCAAGTAAAACATTCACATTAAAGTTTTTTTAATCATAAAATGGTAAAGTCAATAAAGAATTCATTTTCTTCAGAAAAATTGCTTAAAATTTTAAACAATTTTCCTGGAACATATAAGTCTATAATAAATAAAGCAACGATTTTTGTCTTTTGTGTTTTTAATTTCTTTACATTTTACTTATGTTTCTATAATTATTGCTTATATATTATTTCTATATATTCTTCTATAATTATATATTATGTATTATATATTCTATTATTATATATAATATTACATATTATATCAATATATTCATTTCTTCTGTAATTATTTCCATGATTATAATTATTACTAATGCTTCTATTTATTATATTATAATAAAACTAACAAATCCAAAAAAAATATCAAATGTTCATTTCCGTCTGACTATAAAAACAAATTTTGTAGAAATAAAATATTACACTAAATAAAAATAAATACATAAATAAAAATGTAAAGTATCAACGTCTTTCGAAAAAAAATATTTTAGGTTATGAAAAGAAATAAACGGTAATTTATTTTGTTTCGGACTAACAAATAGGATAACGTAAACAAGTAGGCTAAAATATGATGTATGGGTGGGTTCTAAATTTGTAGTGATTTATTTGGAGTATGTTCGAAAGCATTTGGATTTAGTGGCGCCATCTATAGTTTTCTAAGAGCTAATTCATTTCAAATTCAAAATGTTGTAGTTTATAATTATTTATAATTATTTATTAATTAATCTATTAGAAATAAAAGGGTTAATTTAAAAATTATATAAATTAAATGCAGATCTGCTTGTTGTTTAATATTATCCCATTCAATTGGTTAGAAAAATAATATAACACACTATATATCGCGAATATGTAATTTATGTTTTTCTATCATTTAAACTGATATTAAAATACCATTTCTAAAGTAGATAAAATAGATAATAGATAAAATAAATAAATGAAAGAATAACTAAATACATTAATACAATAAATAGAGCTAATTCAAAAGTATTTAAATAATAAAATTTGAAAGTCCTATCACAACAAAATTTTAAACTCAAAAGCTTTAAATAACGCATAAGTAAATTAATCGAAGAAGTCTTTTACTTACGCATACTATGCTATTGTGAAGGAGCACAATATTTTACGATTGATAACTGAGATATTTTAAAATTGAAATGAATATTGTGGTAAGCATTCTGTAACATGCAATGTTACTTTCAAATGCATACTTTCAATGCATACGCACTTAATAAATTATTTAAACTCATTTAATAATTCATTTCATAATTTAAAGACTGGATTTCTTTAAATTAAAAATTTAAAATGGAGAGGTGAAACTTTAATACGACTTCGCATAGAACCTTGCTCATTCCCATGTTGGACCATAATAACGTATACTCAAGTTTAAGAACTATTAACTATCGGGTAAATAATTAAGGTTTAAATTCACAACAGCAGTATGTTCGAGCAAGCTCCTTAATTTCTGACATAGTACAATATATTCCAAATTACAAAAATAGTACACTGTAAGTAATTCCAGCTAAAATATTCTGAGAAAATGGATTTTACGGAAGGAAAAATATCATACAACGTAATTTTGTCAGTAATATAACCTTAAAATAACTGAATGACTCTAATTATGTAAACATTACTGTAAAAATTACGGTATAATATTTCACGGTAAAAAGGGATTTACGGTAGAATGATGATTTACGATCTACATATGATGCACCCAAGGACCTGATACTATAATTTGTTCCGGAATTTTTTACAGTGTAAAAGGCCACACTACTACAGTTCCTAAAATAAAATTAGCAAATACCATATTATATTATTTTATAATATTAGCAACTGAAATAAAACTAGCAAACACAGAGAAAATGTGAAATACACTAGACTTTAAATTTTTAGATGCTATTAATGAATATTTGTGTTAAATTACAAGTGAGAAGAAAATAAATTCTGATTTATTTTTGTAGTCTTAAGAGTTCTCAAAATATTCTGTATATGTACTAAATATGACAGACTTTCTTCCTTCCCCAGAATAAGTAAAATATAATATTTATCAGTACAAGACAGAACAGTCAGCATCATTACTTATTTATCTTAGTTGTTAACCGATAATCTGATATACTTGGCTCAATCCCAATTTATTGGTTTTGAGTTGCCATCGGGAGACCATTTCGATCTTAAAACTGCCTTATTCTTGGAAAAAGTTGATTGCCATGGTAAAAAATAATTCATAGCTGTAACTGATTTAACATTTAATTAATCTGAGTGTCGTATTTGATTTAATCGAGGGAGAAAAAAAAACATAATTAAAAAAAATTATTATACAAATACATTGATATTTTAAATTTATTTAATTTTTTCTTTTTTGTTGCTCATTATCTCCTGCATAACGTATAGAAAAATCCATGCACATGTGTTTGAAATGAAAAATAAATTTAGATGAAAATCGAGCAGATGAATAAGAATAATACATTAATACCTAAAAGAAAATATACTTTTAGTTTAGTTCTGGGTTTTCTTCGAAATTTTTGTTCTTTAAAAAAGAAGTCAATTATATAAGAATAGCTATTTATATTACACTATTTTGGGGAACTTTTAGTTTGATAATCAATATAATTTTTTGACCTTTGTTTAAAAAAGATATCTTCTTAACAATAAATATAATAAAAATAAAGAGTAAAAAAATGATATTTTCTTAATTTTGTTAAAAAGATACGTTTTCTAAACCTTTCTATTTTTTGTTTTTTTTTTTTGTTTTTACTTTTCTTTTTTTAATAATCCAAGAAAGTAACCAAAAAAGGTATCTTGTATTATCGAACAGACTGCTTGTTACCAAATATAGGAAATTCTCTTGAAAAGTTTGCGCTGACCAACTGTATTTTCTATTTCATGTCAAACATATCATTTCTTCAAATCAATAAAAATTCCACGTATCTTTCTCCTAATGCAATCTTGGAGTTAATAACTACAAAAAAAAAAAAAAAAAAAAAAAAAAAAAAATTTGAACTTTATGTGTAGAGATTTGTTACTTGAATAAAACTTATTTTATCATTGCATCTCCAACATTCTAACTCGCAACAACATTACTAATTATAAAATTTAAAAATTATATTTTAAAGTGAATAAACAAATATTTTTTATCAGCATCTTTTTTCAAAAAGTTATATAATTATTATCTTCCTCTTCTAATGATCTTCTTAACTACGCTAGGGCGAATATGCACAACTAGCCAAATTAAGGAAATTATATCTGCATCAATTAAAAATTTTATTTTCTTCCCTATCTCATTTTTTTTAATTTGCATTTAATATCACTGTTTCTTGACATGCTATATAAAGCAAATGCGTTTAAAATGTAATAATTGTTTTCTTAATGGCGGTCACTTGGAACTATTGTCCATTGGCAACAGAAAGGGCCAGAACTGCTAACTCTCTTTTCGTTACCCAGTGGGCATCTGTGGCGAAGCCACGGCGGTGGAGCAGCGTCGCCCACGTCACACTACCACAACCCGTTTATAGGGCGGGTCACATTCACACACAGAGGAGAAAAGACATAGAACACAGACAGAGAGAAAGAAACATCCATGCCCTGCCCGGGATTAGAACCCAGAACCTTTCTGATGCAAGGACAGTTCCCTGCCCCTTACACAGGCCGGTCGGCAAAATGTAATAATAAATTTAAACCAAATTTCTTAATAGAATATACGGGAAGTTATGAAGAAAAAAAACTTAATCGTGATTTGACTTTT
The DNA here is from genome assembly GCF_043381705.1 of Parasteatoda tepidariorum. NCBI lineage: Eukaryota > Metazoa > Arthropoda > Arachnida > Araneae > Theridiidae > Parasteatoda > Parasteatoda tepidariorum. The sequence goes on from NC_092205.1 coordinate 55,177,744, forward strand.
TTCTAATTTCTTGAAGTTATATTTTTTATCCTACTCATCTCGTTTCGGAATTTGCAAAATTTTTTTTCCATTAAAATAAATAAATAAATAAATAAGAATAATGAGGTCGAAAGTAAATTGAAAGGGATAAAAGAAACCAAAATGTTCTATTCCTTCTGACTGCATTTTGAGTTATTCATAAATTATGAAATTACCCCTAATTTATTAAAATCGAAAGATGGAACGTAAAAATTAGCTTAAATGAACCGACAATTTTACAAGCGAGTAGGTAATGCGAGTACAGGTGTAATCCACTCTACACAAATTTAAAGATTGAAAGTTATTAAAACCGCAATAAATTAACAGTTTCTTATAATAATAAAAAATTAAAAAAAAAAATAGTGATTATTTTATGCCTATCTATCTATCTATCTATGTATATATATATATTTATATATGTAATATAGAATTTCTCATGCGAGTCTTTCTATATTAACTGATAAGCTTAAAACATATGTTCCTTATCAAGTTTAAGATGTAGAAGTCGGTGTCTCACAAAGAGCCATAAAAAGTAAAGATGAACCAGATAAGGGCAGATAAAAGATTATTTTCTGAAGTTAATGGGCAATAATTCGTCGATGAAGTACACATTTAGATAGTCCCAAAAACTTCCCAGAACCCGAACGGCGCTATCTTTTTATCGAATCAAAATCTCTAAATTTTATCAATTGAATGACGTTTCATGAAGATAAGAAGATCCTTGCAGCCACTCCCTCTCAGAACCTCCCTTTAAAATCTCGGGATAGCCCAAAATGCGTGTCTTTTTCATATTTTCATGGCTAGATAAATCTGTGCCAAAGCCAGACATCCCTGCAAGGGGGAAATCATCATTATACAGAGCCAACGAGCACTGTTTTCAATACTTAATATAACGTAATAAAATGCCTTTTTAAATGTATTCTCTTCAATTATCTAGCCTTTAAAGGCATAACACACACACACGCAGATATATATATATATATATATATACATACACACACACAGATATATATATATATATGTGTTAATTAGGGA
>NC_092205.1:55178897-55266732 GCF_043381705.1 Parasteatoda tepidariorum
ATATATATATTTGATATGCAAATTGACTCATTCTCAAAGATTCGTTATGTTTACATTCCTTTTTAAAGAAATGTTTAACACTTAATTATTTCAAAAAGAAAAAGAAATAACTTTTACTACTTCTGAAGCAGTTAAGATTTGTCTGGGGAATGAAAAGCAGACGAAAAGTGTAATATATTAAACCAATAATAAATTTTCCAAATGTTTAACTTTGTTGAATAATTTGTAACGTCTGCTATATTTAGCCATAAATAACTTCCGAATTTCAGAAGTTATTTTCCTCCTGAGGAATGAAAAACTTTCCCAATTGGTACACATTTTTCACTTGAATGGAAGTGGGTGAATAAATGTATGAGTTACCCATTTTGAAATCTTCAAATACATCAAGTGATTTCTTTTCGCCCTGTTACGTATTGTTAGGGTAGTGAACTTGTCCCAGGGCAAAATAAAAGGAATTGATTTCGAATAAAAATTCTTACTTAAAAAGGAGAGAACTGCCTACGATATATCGAAATAATGGTGGATCATAAGAAATTTAAATTGGTAAAGGGTAAATTTGAATAAGAATTAATGAATATGCTTTTAAGCCAATTTCATTTATTTGATTTTGATTACTTAGCTAAATTTAGCTTTTACTAAAATTGCCTCTCTTTTTTCCTTCCATGACAACTTATAAAAGCAGTATATTTGTGATTTTTAATTAATGGTATTGAAAAATTAGAGAACAAGTTTCTTGTGAAAAAAATGATTGTTTAGAACTAAATTTAACATTTTGGACAGATCGTTCAAAATTATAAAATTTTTGGTTGTTAGCTCAGAATTACAAAAGAATTAGGCTGATTATTTAGAATTTTAATCATTAAATCTTTCAGGAGAATAAGAAATTGAGCTGATGATTAAAAATTATAAAGACTTAGGCTGATAGTTCAAAATTATGGAGCACGACACGAAAGAACAGCGTATTTTCATTATTGAGCAAGATTTCGAGAATCAGAATTAATCAGAATTATCTGCCCACAGCATGTGATTTAACGATGTTAAACTTTTCCTTTGGGAATAATTTAAAGTTTAAGATTTTTACCAAGTATTTCAAGATCACCCATGATTTTAAGAATGAAATCAAGTTAAATATTAATGAAATTCATTCATATTATGTTAAGCGGTCATTAAAAAAGACTGTATAGGTGGCAGAAAAACTCCACTTCTATATTACACGAAAAGTTATAAAGTCATACTGTATATTTAATGAATCAACAAAAAGCCTATACTGCACATTAAACAAATCAACAAAAATCCCACCTTTTACTGCAAAAAATTAACAAACTGTTTAATTATGCATCAAATTTACTCTTTGCTTAAGTTTTGGAGCATTATATATATAGCTTTACTGTTTAATAAGTACAATGAAATAAAATACACTTTCCTTGTCATCAAACCAGAACCAAACAGCAAAACAGCCAAAACCAAAATAAAAAATATCCGAATATGGAGGAAATTTAAAAAAAAAACTAAATTTGTCTGAAATTCTGAACTTTTGTCTTTAATTTCGATGGATATATGTTTAAAAATCATTAAATTCAAATCATTAAATGATAATCATTAAATTTTACAATTACTGTATGGTTTACAAATCAAAATCAATGACTAGTGACTTACCATTCTACGAATATACAATTATGATATTTTTGTTGAAGTTAAACAGTGTTTCCTACGGCAACATTGTCAAATATTAAATCAAACATTTGTAAATTTTGAAGGAAAGAAAAATTTGCTCAGATTACGATCTTTTAAAGTTATTACATTCATTGGATTTGGATATTTTTTTTTCTAAATTGAATTTACTTTGTTCGGTGCTCCAGCCTTTTATTATAACTTTAAGTTAGCTAAACTCGTTGCTTGTAATATTATCGAATATTGACTTAAACAGCGTTTAACTCATAAGTAGCGTTTATACATCTGTAGCGTTTAACACATTTAATAGCGTTTTAACATACGTAGCGTTTAACACATAAAAAATGTTTAACAAAAAAAAAAATCTGAAAAAAAAAATTCCGACAAAAGAACCATATTTGCATGATAAAGACATTCCTGATTTATTTCTCGAAATAAAATGCTGTTACTTTGTATGGTTATTTACTGAAATATATTGTGTTTGACGAAGCAATGGAAGAAAAAAGTTTAAAAAATACTTATAAAAAGGAGCAAATGCATTAAGCATGTTAGGTAAATAAATGAATAAGGATCAAAAATGACAAATGAAAAAGCGGGCTCCAAATTTACTATAGGAGGAAACAAATACTTAGAACCCTTCAAGTAAGCCATAGTCAAACAGAATCAAGGAAAATATCAATAATCAAATATCAAGAAAATAATAGAGAGAAGGAAAAATATAAACTTTATTTTTCTTGTAACATATTTCAAAAAAAAAAGAAAGGAAAATCAGCAACATAAGATACTGAAAAAGAAACTGGCAACGCTTATAAATTTCTGTTTCGTAAACTGTCGATTGAAATTATTATCTTTAAGCGGAACAAGTATTTTAAGACAATTCATTTTTAAAAAAACTCTTAAATAATTTCAAAAAAATAAATAAATAAATAAATTATAATGCAACTTAGAATTGTAAACTGAATACAACTACTTTATTGAATATTGTGTACTGATTAGAATAGTATATAGTATATTGGATTTAATAGAAGTTTCGTCCATTTTAATTACTTAAGTAATTTGATGGTAGTTGGTTCATTTTAGTTATGTATTCTAGTTAAATTCATTGCAGTTTTTGTGAAGATTTTGGCAGTAGCAGTAATGATTTTCGGTACAATGCTCTTCTTATGACATAGGGATTTATTCCAGGGAATTGAGCAAAATCATATCAAAAAAAGAATTGTTACTGTATTTCTTAGAAATATAAGATACATTATGGCCGTTAAGATATCGAAATCGAAAAATAAAAAGATACTCCCTTAAAGGGATACAGAGCCTGTCTAACCTAAAGAAAACTTTCAAAAAGTGAATTAACCGTAGGGCAGAAGGGAGAAAGTCTCAGTCCTAACGCCAAAAATTCAAAATTAAAAGTAATTTTGAATTGTGCCCAACGGACAATTAGGAGCAGGGGAAAAGATACATAGTTGGTGATTTATCTAAATATAAAATAACTATAAGCGTAGTCTACCCCCCCACCCCTTAATTAATATTAAATATGAAATAATTTGGCTGTAGCGTAATCGCCTAAGAAAAAAAAGAAAAAAAAACCGTGAGAATTAATATTACCCTGTAACTGAATGAAACATTTTTGTGGTAAGAGATATAAAGTAACTTAAGGAATAAAGGCTTAAAAATAGATTTTAATGTTCGATTTACTCTCGACAGTGAATTAAGTTTTGTACAGAATTACATTTGTAAATTATAAAGTTTGCCGTTTCATTGATTGTTAAGAAAAGAATAAAATATTTATATTTGTTTTTTATCAAATGTAATAAAATTACACAACTGGTTTAATTAAATTAAGATTGAATATTAAAGGAATTTTTAAGACTTGGAAATCTGTAATATGTTACGGCATCACCACAATGGATATGGAATTGAAATATCGTACTGAATATTGTGTACTGAACAAAACAAAATATCTGTAATATTTTATTAAGAAATGTTAGTTCCTTATATCTATAATTTTGATTACGCCAAGAGTAGATCATTAATAAAAATTTATAATAATCCCTCTATAATTTCAAAATATAAACTATGCCTCGAACGGGTAAAATTATGTTGCTGGAAAATATTCTAGTATAGTTTATGAATATGTGGGCATAAATATTTCATCGGATCACTGATTTTGCATAAGCTTTTAATTGTATAATTTATGTATAAGATAACTTTAAAAAGGTGTTAAAAGAAGAATGTAGGTATAGTTAATGCTTATTTATTTAGTACTATTATAAGAGTAGACATATTTCTATTTTTAACAAGCGTGATTTTACTAAGAAATATACATTATATTTATATTATATTTATAAATATTTTATAAATATTTTATAAATATAATATATGTTTTAATAAAAGAGACTATATAGTTTCGATAAACAATTTTAATTCATCTTATTTATTTGTAATTCATTAAGCAATGTTTTTCATAGTATTTTCACTACTTTTATAAATGAATACAAATGCAAATTCTTCTAAATAATAATAATCCTCTAATACAGAGAATGATCTTAATATTTTTTAAATCTCACTTTTTTGAAAGTTGGAAAGTAATATTTATACAGAGAAAAATATGTATAGAAACAATTTTTAGTGTTTTCTCAAAGTTTCTTTGAATTTAATACCATACCACTAAATTGGTTTTTATGCATGTTGCGTGAAATATAGCAGTAGTTTCAATATTTTTCTTCTTTTTTAAAATATTCACAGCTTAAGGGTAAATAAACACCCCTTCATTGTTAAGCTAATATACATGCATGGGTGTTCAGAAATTCATATTTTAAATATACCTTCGACAAATATTTATTCTTTTTACATCTATTGGAAAGATGATTTTTTAAAAAACTAAATAAACAATGATAGTGGATTTAAGTTCGATAGTTTATTCCGCCATAAAAGTTTTGGTTTTTAGATTAATAAAAAATTCATTATTATAATGCTATTACGTTCATTTTCATAACTTATGTCTTGAATTTGAATAATTTAATCAAATTTACAAATGCTGACAATTTTAAAAAAATATATTTTTATTACTTGGCTTAAAATTATTGATAGATAAATAGTAGTAACTGTTATTAAGGGATGGTATTTAATCTTATTTTAAAAAAATGATTGTTTGCTTTTGAACTTAAAAACTGTAAACACTTGTTAATGCAATAACATAGATGGGAAGCTATTTTAATGCGTGCATGAGTGCTAATACTTACATTTTCACAACTTATACAAATAAATAACCCTTTTATTAAAATTATTACTTTAATTTACATGTCTTAATTATTTTTTACGCCCTTATTGATGCTAGAGGTTATATATTTGTCTTACTATTTTCGTAAGTCAATTCCGAATGGTTTAACTCTTATATTGTCGTATATATTTTTCCACCTCATATCTTATTCGTTTTCTAATTTGATAAATGTGTTTTGTGTAATAACATGGTTAGAAAGCCATTATGTGCTATTATGTACAATTTCATCGCTAATAATAATTAATAAAATTCATTACAATTAATTAAGGAAAATTATTATTATTAGCTGTTTTTTACGCCTAGGTGATGCAAGAGGTCACTCATTTGACTTGCATTTTTTGCAGGTCAAGTAATGTTGTCAGCGCGTAACCCCAGCTGTGCAATTTCAAATGGTTTAATTCTCTTATTCTCGTTTATCTTATCCTTTACCATATCTCATTCGATTTTTTTTCATTTATAAATAAATGCATTGCTGTAATACGATAGTTATAGAACAATTATGTGCATTAAGTAAATTTTCATAACTTTTAATATTTCATAAACTTCATTACAATTAAATCATAGAGCTGGAATTAGTTATGTTTTTCCGTCTAAGTAATTAAAGAGGTTACACATTTGTCTTACAATTTTCTCAGGTTAATTGGTGAGTTATCCCAGCTCGGCAACCCCAAACAATTTGTTAGCTTTATGGTGATATTAGCTAAATACCCGGTCTTTGCACTGGCTGAAAAAAGGAAATAATTTATATAAGATAAAACGAATATTTAGAAGATCATTACTTTGACAGAAATATTAATTGTATTCGGAAACATTCGCTATGATGCTATTGTTCAAGCTTAAAAAAATTAAAAAAATTCAACAAAAAAAAAATAACCGTAATCAACAATTTTTTTCTGATACTCTTTCCCTTTGATGCAGCTTAAAAAAGCTATTTTCACTATGCATAGTAAGTTTCTTGGTATGAGCATTTACATATTTAGTACGAATTGAAAACATCAATTAATATAATACCAGTAATACATATTTCGAAGTTATTTAAACATCGTTGGCGTCAATAATGATAGAGACATTTTTTTTACGGCTCTCCTAGACGAATAAGTATTTTTCTCCGTTAATTTAGCTTTCAAGTGAAAAAGATTTTTTACTTAAATTTGTACCTATTATCAAAATTAATTTCATGTAGTTGGCGTCTACAAAAATAGGTGAATTTCTTACTACTAATGTAATGAATATGATATATGTAATAAATATGATATTATAGAAAATATTTTAATGGTAAAAAACATAAATCATTATTTATAAAAAAGAAAATATATTTCCTATTTGTTATTTATATTTCAGTTTCATTATTTATAAAAAAGAAAATATATTTCCTATTTGTTACTTATATTTCAGTTTCTATCTCTGAATATTATTCCCATGATTCAATTATCCTAATTGATAAATCCATTTTTTTAAATATTTTTTCAACATCGTTAAAATGAAATTCATCAATTTTTCATAGAATTCAAAATGAAATGCAATGCAAAGGGAAGAAGAAATGAAAAACGAATCGAATGATAGAAAAGAAATTGATTTTCACTCAACACATCAGACAACCTAGTATTCAGATTAGATTGAAAAAACAATTTCCTATAAGAGTTTGCAAAGTTTTCATTCCTCTTTTACGTAATTAGTTATATTTTAAGGAAATATTCAAATTTGCATAACCGCATGATCATTAAATATTATTTTTTCTTGATGTTGCAATTGGTCGTTAATGTATTCTTATGTATATGTTTAAAGTTTGATTTTTATTTCAATGTTATCGCATGTAAGATTTTGTAAAACTTCTGTTTAGAAGAAGAATTTCGTAAGGATGAGCCTTGCATTGATGAATTTAAAATCACGACTTAATGTCAAGTTTCAAATATCTATTGTCACCAAAATAATATTTCTAATATCACTTTTCTAAAATCGTAATCGTATCTTTTCCTCTTTTCTGCTGTTGCGAACCTTTCACATTCTAGCTCTTTTATCTCTGACAACGGATTCTTTCAAATTCTTATACATTTTGCGCCATGTAAAAAATAAAAAAATAAATTATATATATATANATATATATGATGGTGCTAATTAAGTACATTTTTCTTATGTTACAGTAGATAATGGGTTGAAATATGTATATGTACTTGTATTTGGATATAGTCATTGAGTCAAAAAACAGGCAATTATTGAATTTCATAATAAACAAATGACTGAAAATAGGTTCAACAGTAATTAAATTAAGGGGAACGTGATCATTAAAGAAGATGGTAGTACAATGCTATCGTGGGATAACAATAGACCAATAGGTTCAAATGTTCACAAAGTGTGAGGTTTTATCAAATTGGATAAATTGGTGTCATCAAATTTAGAATAAGGTGAAAACTAAAGTTAATCAAAATCATAAATAAAAGATAAATAAGGCAATGACATGCTATATCCCAATATAAATATATCATTTAACGCAATTTAGAGGTGTTTCCACAGAGAAAAAAAAAACAAATATCCATGAAAATAATTAAAAGTACTCACCTCATACCGGAGAAAAAAAAATATACCGAAAATCACCAAATGGAGACAAATAAATTAACACATTTCTTTAAGTTCAGCACAACATTTAATTATGAGCAAATTCGAAATTTATTTAGCTAGGCATATCTTTTGACACATTTTTGTAACACAAGAAAGACCTTTATTAGAAATGGGTGACAAGAGAATTAAAAACAAAAGCGTAACGCGAAAAAATTAAATATAAGAAAACGAGAAATTTAACTGTTGGAAAAGATAAATTTAGAAAGAAAGTTTACATTTGAGAGGGTCTTTAATATTAAAGGAAATCAAAGATATAAATGTAGATATTTAATTTCCAGAAAGTAATTACGGTTTGTAGATTTAATTAAAATTGATGGCTAAGAAAAATGATGTAAAAAAATAAATTCTCTCGATACGGACATAAGTCCACATCTCGGAGAGAGAGGCAGAGGGTACACGCCTTGTTCTAACCAAGCAAGCATGCCCGAGAGAGAATCTTTTAAGGCATATTAAAAAAATTCAAAAATTATATACATTACTTTAAATAGTTTAGATGTTATGACTAGAGTAAGTAATTTGTTTTGAAAGATTGAATATTTCAAATAAAATCACATTCAAAAACTAATCTCGTTATCTAATATTTACATAATATATCAAGGAATTATGTTTCGTTTCTGTTTATAATTACAAGTTTAAAATTTCCTTTTCTTTAAACTGCTCAGTTAGTAAACAATAGTTCTAAAACCAGAAACTTTAATAGATGCTAGTTAAAATAATGGGATTGTAGGATGTGATGTGATATTGAGGCTTCCTATTTAGCATCCAGTTTACCATTCAGGTACTTGGGTACAATGATTTTGAGATTTGGTAAGACTTTTTGGTAAAGCATATCTTTTAAGAATTTGGAATTTGGGATAGTTTGGAAATCTAAAATTTTTATTTTATAAAATTTCTTCTTTTCTATTAATTTAAACTGAAGCTTAATTTCTACTTTCTTTATAAATGGGTAGTTTATAATATTTAAGCACATGTATTATTTTACATTTATAATTTGATTGAATACTTTTTAAGTAATATTTGAAGTCAAAAGTCATGTAAAGCAAAATGTTTCTCACCAGGTGGCTTAAACTTGGAATATATTAAAATTTTTTCCAACTGTTTTACCAAAACGGCCATTAAAGCAGCAAAAACTTATAATTTTATTTTAAGAAAAACTTTTAATAAAGTGTAAAGAAAGCTTTAACGTTATTCAATAATAAAATTAATATCAAATAAGAGAAATAAATATAAGTCTCATATTCATACCATTGTTATTCAAAATGATAAAAATGTAATAAATCAATTTTCATTCGAAATTTTCTTTGTATTTGCTCAACGAATGCGGGTATGAAATCTATACGTATAATCTTCTGTTGATTTAACTAGAGTTTAAAGTATTCCTTAAAAGTTTTTAATAATGAAAGTTTGTTAACACATTGCAATTTTCCCAGAAAAGAAATCCTTAAAAGCATTTAAACCTATTCAATAAAGTAAAAAAGTAATATTTAAAAGCTCATTTGTCTTTATTTCGATAATGCTTATACAAATATTTTAATTGTAGCTAAAACTTTTATAAAAATATACATATCTTAATATAATTTGGTATTGTATGGTAAAAATAAACATGTTTCATCATGTTTTAAAATTGCATACAATTAATTAAAATTGCAACATGTTAAACATGTTTTAAAATTGCTATTAAAAACTGAATTATAAGATTTATTTCCGACATAACAATGCAACACATTTACTACTGTCATTGTTTCGAGTTTAAAAAAATTTATTTGTTCCATTTCGCTTATGAATAATACCTCCAGTAAAAAGCGATTATTGAAATCCCATTTTAATTATTGTAAGAAAATCAAAATTCAAATAAAATTTCTAATTGATTAAGGTAAATAATATTAGACGCGCTTTTATTTAAATGCTTTAAATTAACACTTAATTAAACAATAAATTTTGTCAGATATTAATGAATAAAACTTAACAATAAACATTTTAATTACAGTAAAATATTTTTAAATTTCTTAATTTTGATTAACTTTCTTTTCTCTGCAATGCACTTTATTAAAATATTTAATTAATAAATTAAATTAAAATGTTTAATCCCAAAGCTGGTAACAGAAAATAATTAGTAGTCAAAAATGATGAAAAGGATTAAACTGTCAGTTTTACTCACTCCAAATGCCAGATTAAACAATTAATAACTCTGCTAATTTGGATTTTCTGAGCAAAATTAAACTCTCATGAAATGTACTCAAACTGACACATGCACATGGATGATCATTTAATAAATATATGTTTAATTAAAAAAGTCAATTTTGCTCAATTAGGAGAAGGATTGGTAAAATGGGATGGGAGGGGAAAATAGAGTTTTTAATATCCCTGTTTATGGGGAATTTTGCTATATTTAAAACATTGCTATGGGTTTTCTAGTATTCATTTCCATACAGAATATTGCTTGCAGAGCCACAGACAGATTAATTTTCCTTCAAGGTTTATTATTTTTTTAACTATCCAGTTTCAAGGTAACTGTAACCTTTTAGGTAACTTATTTGTTAGGTTCGGGTGATTTTTTTTAGATTTTTGAAAGGACTGTTTCATAATAAATTATATGAAAGAGTAGAGTTATACATAGCCCATTTTGTTACTTAGTGATTCCCATAGCTAATGGTATTGTATCTGACTGTACATAGCTAACGGTAGCGATTTGCATAGCTAAAAAGACAAAGTATATTTCAGGATTAAACAAATTAAAATCCGTTTTAATTCTTTTACGCAAAATTTTCACTAAGCATATTTTCATACTTTTCTTATTATTTTGTAATAATTTAGGTCAAAATAAGGTAAAAATATCATCGTTAGAATTTTAATAATTTAAGGTTATGAAATAGGCATATATAGACGTAGATGGGACATATGTGTCCTGTGGCAAGTCAGGACTGACGACTTACTTCCAAACAATAAGTTTTCAAATTTTCACTTATTTGATTTATTTGCCTTATTTGGACCGGGATAGCTTTCTCGGTAGGGCGCNTGCAGAGCCACAGACAGATTAATTTTCCTTCAAGGTTTATTATTTTTTTAACTATCCAGTTTCAAGGTAACTGTAACCTTTTAGGTAACTTATTTGTTAGGTTCGGGTGATTTTTTTTAGATTTTTGAAAGGACTGTTTCATAATAAATTATATGAAAGAGTATAGTTATATATAGCCGATTTTGTTACTTAGTGATTCCCATAGCTAATGGTATTGTATCTGACTGTACATAGCTAACGGTAGCGATTTGCATAGCTAAAAAGGCAAAGTATATTTCAGGATTAAACAAATTAAAATCCGTTTTAATTCCTTTACGCAAAATTTTTATTAAATATATTTTCATACTTTTCTCATTGTTTTGAAATAATTTAGGTCAAAATAAATGAAAAATATCATCGTTAGAATTTTAATAATTTAAGGTTATGAAATAAGCATATATAGACGCATATGGGACATACGTGTCCTTTGGCAAGTCAGGACTGACGGCTTACTTCCAAACAATAAGTTTTCAAATTTTCACTTATTTGATTTTTTTGTCTGATTTAATATAGATCTAAAAGAAACTACAGTTAGAAATTTCCTTAGTTCATAAAATGAATTATTGATAAATTTTTAAATATGAATAAAAAGGAAAATTTTGAAACAAATTATTTTTGGATTTTCTATGTTAATACAAATATAATTGCGATAATCTAATAAAAAATATTTTTAGTAGCAGACTGTTTTTTACATTTAAAAAACATCAAAATATATTTTTATTTGTAATTAGAGCTTCAAAAAAACATATATAAAAGGGGCACCTGTGTCCCATCTGTGCCAAAGAGTTATCTTAAAATGTTAAAAAATACACAAAGTAATGGAAAGAAATAGTCATGCATTAGATTTTAACAATGGATGACGCAGGCATAAGTGAAGCAGAAAACACGGAAACCACCCTTTCACTGGTCACGCATAGAGTTAATAGCCTATTAAAGAATACGTAGATTGACATTCTCTACAAGGTTCTCTTTCATAGGTTTTAGAAATTTTTATTCTATATATCCTCTTCATATATACTGTTATCATGAATATTAAGCGTAGATCTAGTCCAGTGAATGCAGCAAATAGGCCCTTGTTTTAAGAATTTACATGTTCTAAATGGGTTCTAAATGTGTCTTAAGTTCTAAATGTGTGAATTGTATATGTTCCAAATGTGAAAGTGTATATAATGTGTGTAAACTGAAAATTCTTTGCATGTGAGCCAAGTTTCGTTCCCATTTCACGTTATCCCATTGGGCGAATCATATTTGTTGACATAAACCATTTTTTAAAGTACAAATTTAAAATAGAGTAATTTGAAAATTGCTATTTCTTAATGCTGAGCAGATAGAAATTTAAAACACAAGAAACGTCATTTTAAAAATCATCTGAACTAAGGATTCTTCATCTCAAAAATCTTTTGTTGAAATCTTTAAACTGTTCTCTAAAATTCCTTCACTTCCGACTTAGCTCTTTTAACAGCTACATGCCTATGTTTTATTTTTATTTTTATCTTTAACCAGAACATCTTAATTTTTCGAAGTATCAGTAAGTCGAATATTTCTAATTGCGAGAAAATAATGTTACTATCATTTCTATAACAAGGTTTTGTTTTCAGTATGTTCCTTAATCCTGAAATTCTTAGACTGTTCTTTAAAAATCCTTCATTTTTCCCTCAGCTCTTTTAACAGCTATATATCAATGTTTCTTTTTATTTTAACCAGAGCATCTTAATTATGTTGATTTATGAATAAGTCGATCAAACTGTTCTTTAAAAATCCTTCATTTTTTGACTCTTTTAACAGCTATATGTCGATGCTTTTTTTTTTTTTTAATTTTAACCAGAACATCTTAATTTTGTTGATTTATGAATAAGTCGATCAAACTGTTCTCTAAAAATCCTTCATTTTTTGACTCAGCTCTTTTGACAGCTATATGTCGAAGTTTTTTTTTTAAATTTTAACCAGGACATCTTAATTTTGTTGATTTATGAATAAGTGTTAGAATATAATGATTGTGAGAATATAATGTTGCATTTTTATAACAAGGTTTTGTTTTCAGCACGTTCCGAGCAAGATGTTTAGTTCGAGAAAGTTCATAATCACTTAGTTTCACCTCAGAACATGATCATTTAATCTTCTTAGAATTACCACATGAATTATTTTAATCAGAAAAATACCTGTCACTTTCACTAAACATTTTGAGAGATTTACCAAAATCCGCTTCAACATCAGCAAAGAATATCTAATTTTGAAAAAAAAAAAGAAATTGTCATCTTTGTCTTCAGAGGTTTCAAGTTCATCAAAATTACCCTCTTTCCTTAGTTCTCTGAAATTCATGCATCATTTTGCAGAGGTCACTGATGTCAATTTAAATGCACTCTCAGGCGATTTCAGGCACAATCTATTGTGGAACCACCTGTTTTTAATTAATGTCAATTAAAAATTTACTACCAATACTTTACAATGCCGTTTTAAAACATTAATAACCAGGTGAGGTCATTGCGCAGTTTTTCATCAAAGTGCAATTTTTTTTCCTTCAGGGAAGTGGGTATTACAGAAAAATGAATAAAAGTGACTAAAAATAATATTTTGAATTTTTTTTTAATTTTTTTTTTTACAAAATTGACATTGACATAATGATCACTAAATGACTGTTGGTCATCCTAGATTTACCCTGCAAAATCCATAATTTGAAACTTTTTCTATTTATTCTTCATACTTTGAGCATTAAAAATATATATGTGTTTATAATAGATTTGGTGTAGATCGCTTATAAAGCATGTGTATAAAAACATCGAGCGTTTTATAAATGAATAATGTAAAAATGATACAGTTTTTGTTATAAAATAAAATATTGGCTATTTTTATAATAATTGTTGAGTTCAATCAGTTTTTCACGTACTATTCTAAAAAAAGTAACTTTGTGACGGCTTATTTCGTTAGACATATATTCCGAAACCCTTTCAAGAATTCTTTTCTTTTTTCTTTTTTTTGTACTTCTTAAGCTGTAAAATTCATTGATCCAAAACCTTTTTTTATTGTTAATACTTTGAGTTCGTTGTAAAATTTCAATTTACTGCGAAGAGTTTTAAAAAAGAAGAAAAAATAACTTTTCGGAGTGTTCTCGAGAATACATCGCATTTGCATTCGCATCTCAATTTACAATTCGATTTATTTCAAAGGTTTTATACTATTTCCAAAGTATATAACAAAAGCATATAAAGAAATCAAATAACATTTTCATAAAAGGTAATTTACACCACTTTTATTCGAAAGAAATAACTGTTCCGCAAACAAAGAATTTTGTTTCTGAAGTGATTATTGAAAAAAATGGGTTTTTAATTGTAAATTATTACTTACAGTCCTAGCTATTAATATTTTAAGAAGAAAACTTTTTAAAGTGTTCTCGTGAATGCACCGCATTTGCATTTGGGTCTCAATTTGGAATTCGATTTATTTCAAGAGTTTTATACTATTTCTAAAGTATATAGCTAAAGCATAAATCACGGTAAAATAATCAGCAATCTTGTGTCCATCCGATTGGCTGTAAAATTTACGGTTAGGAACGTTTTTTTTTACCTTAATGGTAATAAATCTGTTTACAACTAATATGGTTAAAATAAAGAGAATACAAAACTAAAATAAGGGGAAATAATAAAGAGAAACAATGGTCTTGTAACCTTTAAAAAGTAGAATGGTTTCTATACCGCGAAAATGAAATTTAACTGTACATTGGGGTTAGTTTATGTTAAGCCTTTCGCTAGGTAAAGGACATTGCAGTCTGGTTGTGGTTGAGTTGTCTTATGTCAAAAAAAAAAAAAACAAACAAAAAAAACAGTGGAATGTGGCCTAATTAGTTTATTTGGTGAAGCCCTCTGTCGTGAGCAATATGAAATACTAGACATGTTTAAAAATTAAATTGCTATCTGAAGCTGCCATCTTTGCGTGAATAACAATTTTGTAGTCTAATAGTACAGAGTCACCAATTGGGGAGTGCAGAAACTCTTCAAGTATTAAATGACTGGAAGCTATATTATGATATAGCCGCTATAATTCGAATCTCCATTCATCCATTCATGAGATTAACATATTAGACCTCTCGGCTATAATATGTAACCATCTGCTAGAAACTAACCCATATAGCACAGACAGTCACAGTTACGTCATAAAACGTAAAAAAATGGTCACAGAGAACACAGTCACAGGTGTTACTGTCTTAAAAAGTACTACAGACGTCATAGTATGACTCAAGTGTTACTTTTTCTCGTGATAATACACAAAAGTCTCACTGACTATTTTTAGCACCACTTTTGTCAGTTGGTAGTAAAAACTATACTTTACTGGAACTAAAGTCACCGAGAAACATGTCTGCCACATTGTTGTAACTTTGATCTCTTGAAAGTCATACAAGTATCATTTCACGACTTGTTATTCTAAAGTAACAAGGGTCTTTATTAAAACTTGTCTCATTCTGTTTTCGTATTTACTTTTTATTGAGTTTCATTGAAGTCATTTGACTACATTTGTGTGACTTGTTTCACTATAGTTAGACCAATTGCTTGAAAGTCTTGTATGTGGATTTTTCCCCCGACTAATCTCTTAAAATTAAATATGTGAATCACAGTAGGTCACAAATGATCACAACAATTGTATCCAAGCGAGATGATCTTTTAAAATGGGTCCCATGGCCTCACAATATGATTTTGAAAAAAGAAAAATTGCTTTTATAAACTTGTTTGTTTGAAAAATTTCCCAGTTCAATACTGTTCTATTCTCTATCGACCTCAATGTGTTTTTTTTTTCTTTTTGGTTAATGACGGCCATTTGGCCTCAGAAATGCCAGAATTGCTACTCTCTTATCGTTACCCAGTGAGCACCTATGATAAAGCCACGGCGGTGGAGTAGAGTTGCCCACGTCATTCAACCACACGTCACAAAACCGTTTATAGGGCGGGTTATATTCTCACAATCACATAGAAGAACACAGAAAGAGAAAAAGTAACATCCATACCTTGACCGGGATTCGAAACCAGAAACTTTCTGATGCAAGGGAAGTTCCCTAACCCCTGCACAGGCCGGTCGGCTTGCCCTCAATGTCAAGAAAAATATATTAAATTTAAATATTCCCCTTGTTCAAATTAACCAACAGCATTTAAAATAATCTATTTTAATATTATCTATTTAAAGAAAGAATTTGGAAGTCTTTTGCGTTTGTTTCTAACATAGGTGTATATGTTTACATTTGATTCAAGATTTACGTTAAAGGATTTAAATCTTACACAACTTTTCTAGCCACAAATAGTTATAATCAGATTTATTTTATTCAAAAATATTACTGCTAAGGTAGAGAAATAACACATTTTTGTGTGAAAAGTTCTGTAAGCTAAGCATTTTGCAATCTTTTAATTTTGAATAAAATGTTTTATTCTATTTTGCGCTCAATTTGATTAAAACTGATTATGTTACCTACAAATAAGAAATGTGAACAAATTATTAGCAGAATATTAAGCATTTTGCATATATTGTTAACTATAGTAAAAATAAATTGTAAATATATTGTAAGTAGTTAAAGTTGTTGCCAGACACTTTTAGGTTTCTAAAATAATTCGGAGCTTAAAATGTATAAAATATTTTTTTGTGGAAAATTTTACATTTAATTTTATGGCTTACAATAAAAATGTAAATTGATAGATGGTCAATATAATAGAAGAATATGATTGAAAGAAGAATTTTCTATATTTTACAGCAAAGAAATCTTCCGTTATTTTTATTATCAGCAGCATATTTTTTTTTCGTGTCACGTTGGTTTTGAGATTCTTACATGATTTTTGTTGAAATCGCGATATTTTTAATACTATTTTATTACGATGAGCAAATTTAGAATATGGTATTGGAATAGAAACTTCTTTAAACACATAATCCATTTGCTTCGATTTCGACATGCATTCACATGGTTTTTTGAACCACTTTTTTGGCTGTTATGCCTATATATTTCTGCGTAATAATGTAAATCTTTATATTTTTAGTACGAAACTATACGGCTCATGAATCTACACTCACGCATGGTGATTTTTCAGCTCTTAATGTTAAAGTTTACATGTTTTTTTTAAACCTGTTACAATTTATCGAATATTTTTATGCTGCTGATTTTCGAGAACATGAGATACATTAACAATAAAAATTGTCTTTCACAATCCTGCAGTTTTATTATTCTCTGTAAGATATTTTAATGGAATACATTTATTTTTGTGACACTTATCATATAATTATTCATATTTTTTATTATAGGAAATATACTTCAATGTTCTGCAGAGAATGAAATTTGTAGTGATTATTCAAAAAGGAGTTTTTAATAGTAAATTATGCATTCCAGTACTATCTACGACGGTGGCCATGTCCACAGATTATTGAAAAAATATATTTACTATCGTCATTTAAACGAAAGAATAATTGAATTTGTCTGTGTTGGTCAAAAATATTATCTTTCATATTTCTATATTTTTTATATTATTATATTTTTTATATTATTATATTTTTTATATTTATATATTTTTATATTATTTATATCATATTATTACGTGTAAAACCTCCTGTTAAGGACACTCCTGCAAAACGGACGCCTCTCAATAAGGACATATTTTTAATTTCCCAGGAATCTTCTATGAAGATACCATTATGTACATTCTCCACAACGCGGACACTCCCGTAACCGGAAGCTGACAGTCAGTTTTGACCTGAAACATTATTTTCGACCTCTTCAAACCGGACATTACTTTTTCTAAAAATTATTTCTGCTTTAAAATGCAAGCAAAAAAATTTAACTTTTTACCATTTTTAAAGCATATAATTTTTTTGCCTTATCCATAACTAAAAGTATTGTTAAGCTTTTTCACTACTAAAGAATTAATCTTTCTCCTGTCACCTCCTTTGTAAAGAAGAGACTGAAAACGATACTGCTCTTGTGAAATAATTCGGACAGCGGCATCTTTTTATCTGGACGACACAAGTTATGAGACCCCCCTTGTTGAAATGACGTCTTAAATACAGGCTTTCAATGCTTCTTCTCACTGAAAATTTCTTTCATTTTCTTATACATTTGAAGACTGTATTTAACACAGCATGGATAAAAAATAGAATAGAAGTATAATCTTTGAGGTGTTCATATAAATGAAATATTTATTCAGACATTTGATAGATAATCAATTGTGAATAAATAACTAAATAGGTCCTCATGACTTACACGTATGCATTGCTTTTTTTTCGGTGATTCTTGGGAGGTTTACTTTAAAGGAGGTATTAACCACATTTCCTATCAAGTGATAGGTAGGTGTTAGCTAAAAGCTCCTATTCGATATCATATGTCTAACTTGAGTATCTGTGCTAATAGGGAAATTATATTCATTTATCTGTAGCTACATCGAGAATTATGTATCTATATCAAACCTTTTTTACAAATTCCTTTTTACCGAAACGATATTTTTTGAAGTTTGAATAAATATCATAGTAGATAGTTATTGTAGATTATTTAATTATTTCTAAATCTTTGGAAATATTCTAGAAACAATTTACTGTGTTAAGCTTCGTTACTAGGGTACCTTTCCCGTAAACGGGCAACTCTCATAAACGGACAATTTTTTCGCTCCCAAGAATGTCCGCTTAGTCGAGGTTTCACTTAATATTTTTTCTTAAAAAAAACAAAGAATAATTGAGTATGAAAGTGTTGGTCAAATATATAATATTTCATATTTCGATAGTTTTTATATTGTTTACGTTATATATTTCTGCTTGCTGAAATATAAGTCTTTTGATATTATAGTATAGTTTTTTGGTGTGTTTCATTTCCTTTCTTTTCGAGGAAAAAAAACTGTGGTACAAAAAAGCATTTGGTTTCTGGATTTATTATTAAAATTAGTTTCCAATCGTAAATTATAAACTAATTACATAACTATTAAAAATGCATCAAATATAAGCAAAAAATATTTTTACTAATCGTTATATTTTTACTTATCATTATTATTATCATTTTGATACCATATATTTTTGGTGTGTATTTATATTTCTTTTGTTCAAAAACAGGAGAAAACTTTTCTGCAAAAAAGAAATTTCACTTCTGAATGGATTATTAAAAATAAGTTTTTAATCTTAAATTATAAATAAATTATAAAACTAATTACAAAACCAATTACAAAACTATTTATAAATGCATCAAATGGAAGCAAAACAAATTATGGTATCAAAACTAACTATAAATGTATGGTATCAAAATCTATGGTATCAAAATCTATGGTATCAAAACTAACTAGAAATGTATCAGAATGTATATTAATGCTGAAATTTCAATTATCTTTTAATACATTTATTTCAACCTACAGAATATTGAGTTAATAATATGAGATATGATTGTCAGATTTTCTCATATTTCTCCAGTTTTTCAAGTGTATAGATTTTTTAACAATAATTTATTGCCAAGTTTCCATTTTATATTGAATGCAATATCTGTATTTCAATTTTCTTCAAAAAAGATAACTTTTTCGAAAGAACACAATCTTATTTCTGAAGTAATTAATGAAAAANTTATTATTATCATTTTGATACCATATATTTTTGGTGTGTATTTATATTTCTTTTGTTCAAAAACAGGAGAAAACTTTTCTGCAAAAAAGAAATTTCACTTCTGAATCGATTATTAAAAATAAGTTTTTAATCTTAAATTATAAATAAATTATAAAACTAATTACAAAACAAATTACAAAACTATTTATAAATGCATCAAATGGAAGCAAAACAAATTACAAATGGTTATGGAATCAAAACTAACTATAAATGTATCAGAATGTATATTAATGCTGAAATTTCAATTATTTTTTAATACATTTATTTTAACCTACAGAATATTGAGTTAATAATATGAGATATGATTGTCAGATATTCTCATATTTCTCCAGTTTTTCAAGTGTATAGATTTTTTAGCAATAATTTATTGCCAAGTTTCTATTTTATATTGAATGCAATATCTGTATTTCAATTTTGTTCAAAAAAGATAACTTTTTCGAAAGAACACAATCTTGTTTCTGAAGTAATTAATAAAAAAGGATTTTCTTATAGTAAACTAAAATGTCAAGTACTAACTATGAATGCATTCGAGTTTATTGGAAACCTACAATTAATTACTTTTTTAACCCTAGAAACTATTGAATTAAGTTTTTTATACATCAGCAATTTTTGAAATTTCATATTCCTATGTATTTTGTTTTATTAATCATATCATATTTTTATAAACCTTTTTTTTAGTATTCATCAAATTGTACTTTTCAGGTCTTTGAATAGAATATATCAACCATGCATCAAAATTATATGTTTATTATTATAGGTGCGATACCACTATAGGCATTACATATTTCCTTGCTTTTTTTAAATTTACTTCATACTCTAATTTTCAAAGAAGTAAATCAGTTTCTTTATTTCAATTCAATTTTATGAAGAACAAATTCAAATATTTCTATTGCCTATAAATGCAATGGCTACCCCTTTTTTCAGTGAAAGATTGCTTAATTAATTTTCATTCAATGCCATTACAACTTAACATTAAAATCTATTTTTAACTTTTCTATTTCAACCTCATCAAACATTAGCACGTACTTTATTAGGTTTATTCTAATTTCCAATTAACTTTTTGGCCTTAAATTTTCTGCTAAATTATTGAAATATTAACATCTATTAATACACAAATATTATCTTGAGCTTGGCTGAATTGGTGTTTCTTTTGGCGGTGTCCTTTTTCGATAATACACCTATAATGGATCTCTCCTGTACTACAAAGCGTTGATTAAATACCACTTTTAATTTTGCTTTTGATTATATAGGTCGCAGGGTATTTATCTCCCATGGTCTGCCCTTACTCATATTATGCAAGATTTATGGTATTATTTGAAATGTCACTTGGATAACTATATTTATAATTTTTCACTATGATTTTAATCCTCTTTTTAATCATCTAATTCAATAAGTCAATCCATACCTGCTGCCCCATATATTCCCTTATAGTTAAGGAAATGCAAACTAATAATAATATTTTAGTAGAAATAAGTCACTCTCTCTGTAAAACGGAATGTGAGGTATGTATGTTGTCTCTGGATCATCCTCGGGATGTTTCAGAGATCAACGCCTATACCCCACTGTGCAGTTCTTGCGTGACGTAAATAAAAGTGCTGTACCGTACCAAAAATATATCGTTGACTTATAAGTACATGAATAATAACTTGATGAACATAGTTTCGTGATATTTGAAATGGAAATTTTCCTACGGCTATGGAGTTTAAAGAAATAATAAATTTGTAATGAGTTTAACAAATAATAAGTTCAGCAGTCTAAAGATTATAATATTTTAGATTAGAAAAAATTAAAATCTCGTCTTAATATGTTTCTTAAATAAACTAACGATAATTGTAATTTGTTTTTTTAATATAATCGGTAAGGCTTGAAACAAGTGGGACTAATTGCTTTTAAAATCAAAGCAATTTTTAAAAACTACAACAGTATTTGGAAACTAATTGGTTTTACTTACTATTTTTATACATTTCACTTAGTTTTCTGATTAAAAATAAATCATAAAAATTTATCCAACCTTAGAATGAACACTTTTCCTGCCTATTAACTTCTTAAAATATGTATTTAAAAATTCAAAATTTATATCCATGTGATTATAAACTATATTTTATAATCGCTAAACTTTCACGAAGTAAAGGAATTTTTCTTTTAAAAGGAAATTGAATTGTAAAACTTTTCATTTTCCTTTTATGAAGAAAAGTAATTAAATCTAGCTGCATTTTCAAAATTAATGTCAGGCAGATATTAGATGTTTACAACATAACTCGCACGCATAAAAAGAAATTCTTACCGATGAATTTTTCCTGTTATGTTCTTTAAAGTTCTAATTATAGTTACCAAATAACGTGCGAAAAACATCAAAAAACTTTTTCATTAATTTTTAATCAGAAAGAATAAAATTCAATTTTGAAAAAAAATTACAAAATAAAGATAAAGGAATGTCAGTTTCTTTTTCATTAATGGTGATGTGAAGTTTTAATTACAGTAGACATAATAGACATACAAAACAAAAGTATTTGTTAATAAGACAGTACCGTGTAAAATAAAATAAATAATGTAAGCAAATTAGCATTATGTAACACAACTTTTCTCATTCATTAACGCTGCTGGAATTTTCATTCTGAATTTACAGTCCCTTTGATTAGCAGTAAGGCTTATAGTTATGGCTTTACGATTTTGAAACCATTTACAACTGGTTCGGTTAAAAAACCATGAATAGAAAACAATACGGTTTTGTAACCATTTACAAATAGCACTGTTTCTATATCATAAAAAGGAAACTTAAACGGGCATTGGAGTTCCGTGGGTGAGGCGCCATTTATGCGTGAATGATGGTTTTATATTTTAATAGTCTAGGGTCAACAATTGAAGACTGCAGGACACTAAAAACTCTTCATGTATTGAAGGAATGGTGGAAACATTGTGACTCGACCCCTGTCCAGCCGGTTATGAAATTGACTGATTAGCCCTCTCAGCTACAGTATGTACCCATTAGCATGGAACAATATTGCTTGATAAGGTGGGCCTAGTTGGCGCGGACAGAATTATGGTTGTTAAACTGTATTGGGTAAAAACTATTAATAAGCGTTTTTCACACACTTAACAGGTTAAACATAATCTTTTTATGGTTTTTGATGGTTTTTGCTGAATACGGTAAAATAAAATATAAATAAATTACTGTTTAATCATTTTTATTCAAAATTCTCAAATATTATAATCACATCATCTCAGTGTGTATAGTTATTTTAATCAAAATTTATTCTGCACAGAAAGGAGGACTAGGGAAACCTGACAATGAATTATTTATTAACTTAGAATCTCATTTTATAGTAAATTTTTCAATTTAGTGAATATGCAATCTCTTAAAAATCAAGTTTTAAAATAAATTTTTATTCGCTTATAGTCTAACTTAATTTTAAAAATATTTTATTGTCCATTGAAAAATATTAACAAATTTGTTTCTTCAAATTTTACTACAACTATGACTTCTTTAACAATTATAGTTGTTAATGATTTATCAATTTTTAATAATTGTTGATGATGAAGGAATTACGCAAATATTGAGTTTAAGAAATGTACCAGCAATTTTCTTTTCAATAGTAAATATTTTTGCTTATGTTTGCACCAGAAATAAGTAGAAAGTTAAGAGGAAAAACTATATAAATATTTTCTTATAATTTGATACTAAAAATTAAAACTTCTAACTAATCTGCTAACTGGATTTTGCATCTGGTCTTGATCTTGAAGATTCGTGATCTTAAAGCTTCTCAAAAAGAGCAAAACAGAATATATTAAGGAGATTCAGGTCCCTTAAAGTTGGCAAAGGGTACGCGTAAATTCAAAACCATTTTAAATTTTTACAACTTCTGATGCATAATATTATAAGCATACATAATTTTTTCCCCCTTCAAATTTCTGAAATTGAGCCGTTGTAGCTCAAACCTCAGAGGTTGCTCGTCGATACGAATTCCACACTCGACTCGTACCAACCACAGTGTTGACGTAAAATATCCTCAGTGGAGGAAGGATCATTGCTTAGAGTCCCCTTACCATCAAGCTGACCGTGATAGGTTTCGCGTTTTTCCTCTCCATGTAACGCAAATGCTGGTTAGTTCCATCAAGGTATTCTCCATGAAAG
Source organism: Parasteatoda tepidariorum (assembly GCF_043381705.1). Classification (NCBI taxonomy): domain Eukaryota; kingdom Metazoa; phylum Arthropoda; class Arachnida; order Araneae; family Theridiidae; genus Parasteatoda; species Parasteatoda tepidariorum. The sequence goes on from NC_092205.1 coordinate 55,202,244, forward strand.
AAAATTTCTCCCAATACGTGATCCAGTAGTTACCCTGTCTTCTGGATTGGGTTCAAAATTACAAGGCTAAGGAATTGAAAATTACCAGTCGTAAAACCAAACATTAGGTCGGTTGTTCAACGTCGGTTATAAATTAAAATAAAACTCTGAATTTCGTTCTGACATGGTTTGAAGTTGTGGTGCTTTAAAATATAATGTACTTATGACTTACGTTTATTTAATTATCCTAAAAGCTTTAAATATTAACATAAAATTTAAGCATGAAATATTAATCATGCATTCATTTATTAACCAAATAAATGAATGTTTGTTGTGAAAAAAAGTATGGTCCAAACTACCAGAATATGGTAAAATTTAATTATTTATGGAAAAGGCAGATAATTTTTGCCGAAGCGTTTTGGTCATGATTTTGGTAATATTAATAAGATAGTTTGATTTTAAAATATGACGTAAAATTTGGTAATTTTATCATGATAATTTAGAGCATCGCATAAGAAACATTTATTTGATTTAATTTTTTTCCCAGTAGTGCATTATTTGCTAAATGTGTTGTTAAGAGAATTATAATTTTGTAAACCAGAATTTTCGGTAAATAATTACTATATAAAAATAAAAAATAAAGAATGTTTGGTTTAAATACCATTTATTTGGTTTTTATTATTAGATATATCATTATCATACAATACTGTAATTTTATCAAAATTTTTTCTCCAAATATAATTTTTTTTATAAGATTCGGGTTTCTTACAATTGAAGAATAGCAGGTTCAAAATATTTTTATCTAAATCTTTAATTTACATCTAAATTACCCAAGAAAAACAGCTTTCTAAGAAGCTTTGAAGTTAATAAAAATAATTATTTTATAAACAGTTATTGCTGACAGTTTTTCGTTATAAATGATTTCTTAAAAATTTAAATTAAAGATTTAAATATAGAAGCATTTTATTTTCGTTCTAACAATTTATGATTAAATTGAAATATTTGTGCTAGTGTTTAACAATTAAAAATCTTCTTTGTTGAAAAAGTAGTACATGCTTTAACCAAAAACGAAAACCTTTCAAAAACTGAATTTGTAAGGAAAATTTTCCAGCTGAATTGAAAAATATACTTTATGCACATTCCTTCAGAATACGTTTAATTACCTGTTTTCCTTTCTCAGCACGTCCTATAGATGAAAGCTGATTAAACATGAAACATTGATTTTTCGATTTTATTTCACGATGTATTTATCAACTAGGATGATTTCATCCATTGGCATATAGAATACGTTCTTTGTGTGCTGGAAATCTTCTAAATTATGCAAATTCTTTAAGTTCAAAGGTACTCCAAGTAAGGATGCTTTTACCCGAAACTTCAATAAAGTTTTCATGAATTTCTCAATTCTTTCTCAAGCTGAAATGTCCCAGTAACAAACGCTCCTTTGTGAAAAATAAAACTTGTATTATTTTAAATTTATTTTAATAAGATAAAAGCGAAGTACAATTTAGTAATCTCTAAAATCGAGACGAGGGAATGCGTCGTTTTGAAAGGCGGAATTATTTAAGCGTTCCTGTATTAAAATCTTGAAAACTTGTATTAGTTTTAGAAAGTTTTCATCCGTATAAAATATTCATGTTAAATTACAAAGGATTCTGATTATTGTACACTTAAATTGGAGGAATTGTTTTTAACATATTAATGACTGGCAAGTTATTCTTTTTTGTATTTACATAAAATGTTTGTCTAAAAATGCAATGCCTAAAAGTGCTCTTTTTTAATTTAAAAGGTGAAAAATACGTAAAATCTAAGGACGAAAGGCATTTTTAAATTTTAAAATTTAAGAGTTTATTTTAAAAAAAATTATATTCTTCGCTATTTACTAAAATATTTGTTGAAAGCATATTGTTAAAAGTTCCACATCAAATTATGGGAAAAAGTACAGGCATTCAGGGTGTCGTTACTTCTTACAGTAAACTCCATTTTTACCAAAACGTGTTACGAATTAAGAAACCTGATATACCGTAATCTTTACAATAATATAATTACCATAGAATCACTGTAAGTAAATAAATATTACTGTAAAATTACGATTTAATATTTTACGGTAAAATAGATTTTATGGTAAAATATATTTTAAGGAAGATGCACCCAAAATCCCCAAACTTTATATCGTAATTTGATTTGAAATTTTTTACAGTGTAGATACTAACCGATAAATAATTAATCAAAAAATCACATTTCATTTTCTTTTTGTATTTCTGAAAACTACTTTAAATTCAAATTTAAACATGAAAAAAAGAAGAGAAAATGAGCTTCTACTTACTCAATGTGGTAGCCATAAAATATATAAAGAAGGTCATACCATCTGCAGCGCAGAAAAGTTATAAAATGTTTCTTTTCAATTCATGAGCTTAGAGAGAGTGACGCACTTATTCTTTCTCAAAGGTTTGAAAATGGCATAACTTTTTGTAGTAACGCTCCAGAGCGGTAATCAGTTCAACCACGGATTGGGCAATGCATTTATCTCTTCGTTAAATTATTTTTTAATTGGTTACCTTAAATTCTTTTCAATCGTTTGGTTATACGTTTTAGAGTTATGAAATACTTGAACTTATTTTCTTAATAAAAATCGAGTGTAAGATGCACTCGATTTTTATCGTTTTAGAATGTTAGGTATTAAATACATCATTTTAGCTTCAAATTAAATGATCTAAGTATTTTATCTCCTATTTTTTTCGTTTTTCAACTTATTTACATTGTATATTTCTTATTTTATTTTTATTTATCAATATAGCTTTCCTTTTTCTTTGTGTTTAGAGAAATTTATCATTTAGCAGAATTGAACAAAAATAAATTAACGGAAAAAATATAATGCTGTAAAGATCTCCAAATCAAATTTCGGTAAAAAATACCGTCACTGAGGTTGCCGGTATTGTTTCAATTTCTATTTGGTTGTTTTAATTTTTCATGTTCTGTAGGTCGATCTGACCTTTTCATGTTCTGAAAATATTTTGGAACCAACATTATACAATTAAAGTCCATATTGCAAATTATTTTCAATTGATAACTCTGGGGAAAATTTTTCTTTGTTACATTCATACAAATACGTGATCTTGCTAAGGTCGGTAGTAGGGATTTCATATTAGTTTTGCTCCTAAAGCTGCAGATTTGTTTAAAAATGTTATTTAAGACAATTTTTTGTCAAAATGTACAAGCTTAAAAACGTTATATACATCAGGGGTTCTCACAAATGTTGCGACGAACTTCTAGAAATGTTAAGGCACATCATCAGGTTTAAAATTGCATAGCAGTTCTTGCCGGAAAATGTCATCTTACATGGTAAGGGCTGTTTTCCCTATTAAGACTTGATCAGAGGGACACGAAGAAACAGTTTATAACAGGGAAGCGCCTTTAGTAACGTATGGTGAGATTTCCGGGCAGGGGATTCTATGTAATTTTAATCCTGATGATTTGCTTTAACTCCCCTAAAAGTCTGTTGCAACATTCATGTGACTGCTTGTTATATATTATGCTTTTAAACTTGTACATTTCAGCAAAATAATAAAAAAATTCTATTAAGGGGAAAAATTAATTTTAGATTTGAAATCAGTGACCTTAAAATATCCTTGATTCACTAAATAATCTCATGCAACAGAAAAACAAACAAAAAATTGTTCTCTAGTGTAGTTACTTTACAGATGTCAATACATAATTAATTAAGAAACGTTTTTTAGGCTTTCACAAAATCCAACCACAACTTTTTCTCAATATATTATAACAAATTGTATTCTGCACATGTGATTTTATATGACGCAGAATAAGGTTTTAAATTACTTTCCTGGGAAGTAGATTTTACGACGTACCTTCCAATTAACGAATTTTGTACGTTTTTAATGCAATAGTTATTAAATTTTGACGAGGAAACAGCAACTCAAAAATTGTCGTTGTCCTAGAGATTCAAAATATTTGGTTAGAATAAGGAACCTCAATTCAGTTTCGTAACAAAACCAGATTCATATTAAAATATTCATGACACTATACCAGATTATAAAATTAAAATTGCATAACTGAAGTTTGTTTCGAATCGATATCTCTCCGGAGATGAGATTTTAAAACTAAAGTTTGGATAATTTTTGCTGAAATATTGAAATGAATTGTTTCTTACATTTAGTTTTCTCATGCATAAAAGTTTTTTCACTGATATCTTTAAAAAGAATTTAGCATATCGTAAAAAAATTTTAGAATTTAAAATGTTCTGGGTCAAAATTCTAAAGCATAGGAACAAAAACATTTGTATTACGTAATGATAATTTTAAATTAAGCTTAGAATTAAAAAATTGAAGGTCATGGATTCAGAAATCAGGACTGTTAATTTCTAAATTTCAAATATTAAATAAACAAAATTTCTTCGTTACATCTGTAACGAATGTATGAGTAAAAGTAATTTTTAAAAGTAAAGCAAAGTTTGCGACTTAAGTTTTACTTTTTTTCCTATGAATATAAAAATTTCACCATTTATTAGCTTGGCCTTTAATTCTTTTCTCTTTCATGCATGCTGATTTAATACTACTCTGTAAAAAATTCCAGATCAAATTACGGTAAAAAGTGCCAGTACTCCGCATGCCGGTACTTTTTAAGGTAAATTCCATTTTTACCGCAACATGCTACGGAACAAAGAAATCTGATATACCGTAATAATTACAGTAAAATTTTTGAAACACTCTAATTAAAGGAATATTACTGTAAAAATTACAGTATCTTATTTTACAGTTTGTAATGAAGTGTACGGTGAAATGGATTTTACTGATGATGTACCCAAAGTGCCGGTAATTTATACCGTTGTCTGATCTGGAATTTTTGATACCGTACTGATAATTTAACATTTTAATGAAACAAGTTTTATTTAATTTATTCAAAATTAAAATTTTTTGATAAAACTTTTGTAGTAACTATTTAAAGCTCATATATGTACATATTTTAAATTTAAATTAAACAAAAATATTTTAAATTTAAATTAATTAATCAAATTAAAGTAATTTCCTTACATTTAATTTAAGAAAATTATAATTGTATACACAATACACGTAATACCGTATAACAAATTCTTAAGTTAAAATCCCATTTTTCCCAAAACACATTTCCTAAACTTTGGAAAGACTATCAGATGTGAAGCTGGAGTGCTTCCTATTCTGTAATTTTCAAAATACTTGCAAAATTAGTTTCAAAATAACATAAGGAGTTGGTCCTTTTATTAATTTCCGCAGAGTTTTATCATACATTAATAAGTTTATGTGGCTTAAGACTCTTTGTTATACATTAGGCTTTTAAACTTGCACATTTCGACAAAATATTTACAAAACTGTGCATATTTAGGGGCAAAATTAATTTAAGATTTGAAATCAGCAACCAGAAAATATCCAATATTCACTAAAAAGTATAATGCAACCGAAAAACAAGCAAAAAAAAATTCTCTAGTTTAATTAATTTACAGATTTTAATATATAATTAATAAAAAAATGTTTATAAACTTTCAGAAAACTGAGAAAATTATATTTGTTTCGAACTTTTCCACGAAATATTATAACAGATGGTATTCTGCACATAAGATTTTGTGTGACACAGAATAATGTTTTAAATTAATTCGCAGGGAAGTAGATTTCACGACGCACCTTCCAATTAACAAATGTTGTACGCTTTTAAAGTAATAGTTATTAAATTTTGACGAGAAAACAGTAACTCGAAAATTGTCGCTGTCCTACATACTCAAAATATTTGGTTAGAATAAGGAGAACCTCAATTCAGTTTCATACCAAAACCAGACTCAAATTAAAATATTCAAAACATTATACCAGATAATAAAATTAAAATTGTATAACTAAAGTTTGTTTCGTATATGCTTCTTTCCAGAGATCAAATTTTAAATCTGAGACTCTGGGTAAATTTTGTAAAAATAATGAAGACATTTTTTTTTAAATTTAATCATTTCATATATAAAAATAAAATTCTTTCGTTGGAATCGTTGAATAAAATGTGCATATGAATGAAAATTTCAAAGTTGAATATTTACTGTGCCAAAAAAATTAACTTAACGATAGTACAGGAACATTACCTATAAAATATAGGAACATCATGACAAGATAATTTTAAGTTAAGATTAGAATTAACAGTTTGAAGGTTAGTGATTTTGAAATAAGGACGTTTAATATCATAACTTCAAATTATAAATAACATAGTTTTTTCCCTTAATCTGCAAAGAGAGTAAGAGTAAAAGTAATTTTTAAAATTAAATTGTAAGCGCTTTAATGTTTACTTTTATACTTTATTACTTTCTACTTACTTGAGCTTTACTGTCTATTAGCTTGGTCTTTTATCCTTTCCTCTTGCATGATAATTTAATACTACACTGTAAAAAATTCCGGATACAATAATGGTAAAAGCACCGGTCAGCAGAGAACCGGTGGTACTCAAAACTTAACATAAAATCTTTTTTTACCGGAGCATGTTGCAAAACAAAAATTTAGAAGAAAAGCAATTTTTACTGAAATAATTAGAGAAATGATTCAGTAAAACTGTAATTAAATAATTATTACTTTAAAAATTATGGTATCGTATTTTAAGGTAAAAACGCATTTTACGGTAAAATGGATTTTACGGATGATGCATCCAAAATCCTGGTACTTTATGCCATAATTAGATGCCAAATTTTTAACAGTATACTAGTGAGTAAATATTTTAACGAAACAAATATTATTTAATTTATTCAAAATTCAAAAAAAAATTATGCATTTTTCGAGTAATTGTTTAAAACTCTTATATGCAAATATTTTAAATTTAAATTATGCTAAAGTATTTCGATTAAATTTAATTCATGAAACTTATAATTGTAAACACAAATACAAGATACACCTTACAATACCGCACAACAAATTCGTTAGTAAAACTCTCCATCTCCCCAAAAGACATTTTCTAAATTTTGGAAAAAATATCATATGGGAAGCTGGAATGTTTCCTGTAATGTAATTTCCAAAAGACTTGCAAAATTAGTTTCAAAATAGCATTAAGGATTGGTTATTTTATTTATTTCCACACAGTTTTATCCTCCATTAATAATTTTAAGTGGCTTCGAAATGCATAGAAAAATCAAAAATGGCTCATCGGGGAATTGGGTTCTGTAAACTTAACTCATTACTAAATTTGAATTATTCTGGTAGCATCATCAAGACTTCATTATTTCTGTTTATTTTGATCGTATTTGTAATGTATATGGTTAAGTTTTGCACATTAATAATTTAATTTCTAATCATATTTCTAATGTATATTTGAGTTTTTCGAACGGAAACGGATATTGCTTAACTGTGGGTACATAATTGCGCTCAAGTTTTCCCTTTCCTTGAACAGCAACGATTTTAATGCATAGTTTATGTAAATATTCAAATTTCATAGACTTCTACGTTCAAAGCAATTGCTGAACAAATCACGGTAAGTACTGGCACCCTGAGTGCAGCATCTGTGGAATCCAGTTTACAGGTAAATAATAATAAAAATACCCTGTAATTTTTACCGTAGAAGTTCATACTGTAATTTTTACAGTAATATTTAGTTAATTAGAGAGATCCAGTAATTTTACGTTAAATATTACTGATCAAATTATGGTATATGAGATTTTTGTTATGCAAAGTTTTGCATTAAAATAGATATTACGGTAAGAAGTATTGGCACTCATTGTGCAGTACTTTTTACTGTAATTTAATCCGAATTTTATTATAGTGTAACCTATGTCAGTGCAACTGAAGAGAGTTATTTTGTGATTAAAATTTTTGATATATTGAACATCTATTGAAAAAATGGTTTAACTAAATAATTAAATTCTAAAAGCTATATAGGGTTAGTTGCTATTAATGAACGATTTATTTTTGGCTTTTTTTTAAACTTGTAAGTTTTATAGCTTCTTTCTTCATCTGAATGTAATGATTATATTTAATACTCATATCTAAATATGGGTGTTATTATTTTTACAATAATATAATTATAATTGGAAAAATAATATAATTATAGTTCAAAAAATAATAATCAGTGTCACTGGTATACTGAATGAAAATAGTAATTTTTATGAATGAATTATGAATTTTAAGAGTAGAACATTAGCTATTTTACTTTTTAAACAACGCATTACGTTATTACAAATAAGTAAATTATTTAAAATTACTATGAGCATGATTTGTCTGAATAAAATGTTGATTAGAAAACAAACACAGACTATAGAATATAAGTTAAAATATTTTATAATGTACAGTGTACACATCCTTAAAAAAATCATCCTGAATAACTTTTGATCTAATAATCGGATATTCACGTACTAAGATATTCAAGAGGATGGGACTTCAAGTATGCTAATTAGATATTGCAGACGATAACTTAAGTTCCGAAATCAGAAATAAAAACACACTTTTTGCGAATAAATGTACCATTTTCCCACAGATTTGGAGCTTGGAACTCTCTGAAATTGTAGGGAATAGTCGCTTTCAAAGTTTCAAAGTTTCGAACCTATTAATTTTATTTTAGTTTTTACGTATTTTTAAACGAATGGAAAACTATTTGCACACAATTATAAAACTCATTTACGAAAATATAATTCCGCTAAAAAAATAATTTGAATTATAAAAAATAAGACTTTATTTAATAGTAATTGAAGGAATTTTGATTTGCGAAGTATACAACTTTTTACATCATATTAAATACTGCAACTTCTTACATCAAAATACAAATTTTAAGCGGAATCGGTCGAATAGTTCAGAAGTCGTATAGTTAAAATTTGATTTCGCAGAAACTTCTTCTAATTTTGTTAAAATTTTGCATTTTGACATATAAAATTACATTCTTTAAAATGATATAAAAATTTTTACGCCTTACGATTATCATTATTATTAAGTAAAATGATAAAAAGTAAATACTTATTAAAACTTTCTTTTGGCATGAAATTATCTTTGGATAAACATATTTTTAATCGTGCTCAAAACTTTTTTGATTCCTTTAAAGAAATCTCAAAACATGGCAAAATACAATAAAATGTAATATTGACATTAAGGGGTCAAACTTTGGACCGCTCTTCTGTCCAAACTTTTGAGATCAAAGTTTCTAGAGTTTGGCCACTCCCCATATTTTGTGGGTCAGAAACCAAATTGCGTAGAAAAAAGATCACGTTTATTCTGAAAAGTATGTTTCTGTTTTGATTTCATAACTAGAAATATTGTCTGAATCAATCAATTAACATATTTGAAGTCACACCTTTGAGCATTTAAGAATGAGTACATGAAAATAAGTACTAAAGATCAAAAGTTTTTTTTTATGGTATTTCGTTTTTTTTGCGCACTGTAAGTTGCCTATCTTTAATAAATAAATAATGCATTTCTATTCTATTCTAATTCTATTTATAGATTTTATTGTCTGTAAGTCAGATTTAACAGTATTATCTTGCACAACTCGAAATATGTAAACTGATCGATATGATTTTTAGCCCTTTGCTATCAGCCCATTTTTTGAAATCCAGATCGACTCATTGAAAGCGTTAGTAGTCGGTATAAAATATGTTTGAGAATTTATAACAAAGTATATTATAATTTTTAATGTGGATGAATAACATTGGCTTAATAGAGTTATGCATATTATCAGTAAAAACTAAAACACCATTAATACCTAACTGATCTCCATGATTTGATTAAAAAATTAGATAAAAAGTACAAAGTTATTACTATCTTGTGCAGGAAATTTGTTTCAACGGTAATTAAACCACAGTCACTGCCATGTATCGAATATTTAATCGTATAGAAAGTTAAAAAGTAGTGTTTGCTTCCAGTAACTAATAGTGTCTGTTAATAATAACCCGTTAGTATTTTTCTCTAATTATTTTTAAAACCAATGTTTCCTTGTTATAATTACTAAAATAATTAAAGCATAGTGATTATTTAGTTTTGTATTTTATCTTGAAATATTCCAATGCTTTTTCTTAGTATTATAATAAAATTTCTGCTAAAAAAATCTGAGATATGAAAAAAATGAGCATTTAAAACAAATGATATGTACGCAAATAATGTATACATTGGAATTAATTAATAGTTTCTGTTTAATTATTTTTTATGTTTTTTTTAGTTTCTGTTCAAGCTATGAAAATTAGTTTCATAACACTGGGTTTCTGAAAAAAGTTGAAAATGTATATATCTTATCCTTATAATTGATTTCGCCATGAAAAAGCGTAAGATTTAACGCACATTTTTTTTCATTTGTTACAAAACAGAAAAAAAAAATTTTAATGCCCGCTATGAAAAATGTAGAGAGCTTTCAAAGTTACTTTAATTAGCTGTGACTAAAAAAAATTGCCAAAACTTAATTAGAAATTGTCATTAACTAAAAGCTTTTGGTTGAACAAACACTCGCATCATTTTCTATTTTTGATGGACTTTTTTCAAGTTAAGTTACTCAGTTAAACTTTCCATTATGAAGCAAAAGAAAGTAAGATAAATAAGTGAAGAGTATTTCAAATCATAAATCTACGAATCAGCCAAAGTGATAAAAAAAAAAACACATTATACATAATCTAACAATGCATTAATCCTAATGAGGATTTAAATTGAAATGAAAGAAAAATAAATAAAAACCAAATTTTTGAAATGACTTTTTTTACATATTACGATTTAGTTCCTAGAAATATTGTGTAAAAAATTGTTCTTGTGCATAAAGTGCAATGTGCAATAATGAAGTGAGCATTTTTTGATCTAATAATTGTATTTTAAAGTACTATAATTTAATATTAATTCATTTTAGGCCTAGCATAGAATTTTTATAAAAAGTGACATTATTTTATTGATTGACATACGCTTAAATTACATTCTTTAAAACACAAAAAACGTTTCCTGCATGAAAAGCAATATTTTTTTTAAGACATAAGTTAAAAATAGTCAAGAATGAGGGAAAATAATTAATAGATACCTATAGGTGAATAGATGCAATGGTGCATACATGCGCCACAGTATCGAAAAAAACTTTTATTGATATGGAGCTATTACGCACCAGTGGACGAAAATGGATTAATAGTTCAAGGGTTTAACTTTACATAGGCCAATAATATTTAGCGTCACGAAATCATGCACAAAAATGTAACTCTTTGAATAAGTTGAGCTCTTCTCTTTGGAAGGTTCCAAAAAATAAAAGGTTTAGGGGTAGCCATACATCGTTCCGTTAGACATCGCTCCGTTAGTCTAGACCATAGATTCTCAACCTTTTTAACGTTGCCGCCCCCTTAAGGAGCAAAAAACATTTCAACACCCCCCTTTGTGGAAATCCAGTTATTCAGAGGATGGGACTTAGTGAGGTGTGCTGAATTATAAGAGTCAACTTTTTTAAGCAATTTTTTACGCTTTAAATTTGTTTTTTTTTCTGAAAAATAATGTGTACATTAACTATATAATTTTCTCACGGCAATTAATCGCACTTTATTTGTTATGATAAAGATAAATACGTTTAATGAAAAAAAAATACAACACAGAAACATATGCTTGAAAAGAATAATTTATTCTTAATTAGATAATCAAGGAAACACCCAAAATAATTTTCTAACACTAAAAAGTAGTATTAACGGAACATTAAAGAAACTATGTTAGTGGGATGATTGTATTTAATGGTTCAGAACCAATTTCTTCACTCTCGTTTCAATACTGTTAGTGAGATGAAGACGCAAAACCCCTTGTTGCACAGTTTCGAGTCGATTTCTCTTTTTTGCAACAAGATTCGTAACAACACTGAATCCACGTTCGACAAATTAGGAGGAATAGGCGATTGATGTTACCTTTAAGCAAAAATTCTCTGAGACGATCACCACTTCAAAGTTTCATTAGTTAAAAGTTCGACCAATTCCTCGTAAATCTGAGCTTCTGCTGTTTCAATATTCACAAAAGGGTTTATAACCCATAAACACATTGAGGGACTTCCAGGAAACAAAACATCTTTAAAACGGTCAGAAAAGTTCATGTGTAAAGAGTCAAGGTGTTGACTATATTCTTTTGCATCATCAGAGCAAATTTCGCCTGCTTGGCTGAACTTATTCCAACCAAAATTCTGCTTCCACAAAATGAGTTTTTTTTAGAAAGGCAGAAATGACTGATTTTGTAGGGATCAAATTGAGCTCGTCGCTTTGAAGTGGTAAATTTAAGCCATTAAATTTTACAGATAAATCAACCAAAGTCTTTCTTAAATTATAGCAATCCGCCTCTCAGAGCTACATCTCTGTTTTCAGGGAACTCTAGACCAGAGTCGAAAAGATTCCAATACCTATTGAGACAGAAGCTTTTGAAAAGCCAGCAAATCTCTGTGTATAGTAGCAAACGATTGAATTTTTCATTGTTTTCTTACACAGCTGTCTGAATAATCAATCGTAGAGCATTACTGTGAATTTTGCTCTCAGCCGATATGGCTTGACTTGACCTTGTGGCTCATCTTTCCTTCGGTTAGACTCCTCCCCTGAAATCAATTGTTTTTTAGCATAGTAATTTATGCAATTTCTGAATGAATCATTGCATATTGCAATGATTGATGCAAACGCTCGCTGAGATATTTTTCCTACTAAATGCTGTCTGTGAACACAGTGAACAGCTAAAATATCTGGTACCTCCCTTTCCAAAAGGGCGATAAACCCACAATGTTGACCCACCACTGCGGAAGCCTATCAGTGACAATGGACATAATATTCGCAAGAGGAATGCTTTTCTCTTTAAAATAATCTTTGACAGTATTAAAAATAGATTTACGTTAGATATCTATAATCAAGCTTCTTGCAAAAAGCATCTCTTGAATAATTTTTCCTACCTTTACAAACCGGACCTATGCTTAAAGTAAAGCCTACATTACCTGGCAAGGTTAATTCATCAACTTAAAGGGAAAATTCGCTGGATATCAGAAGTTTGCATAAAGAGTTGCTTCAGCCATCTCATCATTTCGTCGCCGCACAGTATTGTTACCTATGGGATATTTTTTCATTACATTGGATGCGGCTGGTTGGTGTGAAACTGTTTCTAGAACTTCCTTGACAATCGGCAGTATAAACTCTGCACCGATGGTATGAGCTTTCCCAGATTTAGCAATAAGTTTTGATATATTATAAGAAGCTATCAAATCATCGTCTCATTTTTGTGATAAAGTTGCTAGTAACCCTGAGACAGAACGTGAAAAAAGATGTTCGTGAAAAATGACAAATCTTTATTTTGTTTGTCAGGATGAGTTTTTTGCGTATGCTCCTGCTAAGGGTAAGATATCATTACCTCATTAGATAAAAAATTATTACAAAGAAAGCACATGGGTAGTTGAGAGTTCAACAGTGATTGAACAAATCCCAACTTCTAGTACGGGGCACTATATTGACACTTCTTTTTGTCAACCAGCATTGTTGGTTGCAGCAAAATATAAACTATGAAAAAAAATCAACCAATTACTCAAAATTAATAAATAATTTAAGATAAAGAGCAAATTCGCGCATGTACCTGACCAAATAAACTATGAGATCTAATCGAAACTGGGGGAGAAACCGTAAGGAAGCTAGCGAAGACCATTATAAGAAACACGGATCAAATCAAGCATTCATACTGAAAGCTCATGCACTTTAATTTCCACCAAATGGCTTGAATAAGTCAGAGCTGATTCATGCGCTGAGCTGTGTTGGTTCGGATCGGAGAATAGGTGTCCTATAAGTTCGTTTTATTGCTAGTACAAATGGTGTATCGGATAATTTTTATTTATTATATTAATTTAATATTTTTTCCTTTAATATTAATTTTAGATTAATTTTATTTATTAAAGAAATCTTAATTTAATAATTTTGTTTGCAAGTTTTAAAATTAAATTTGGATGACAAAACATGCTCATCGCCCCCCTACCGCCCAAAACATATCCAACGCCCCCCTACCGCCCAAAACAAGTTCACCGCCCCTCAGCATACTCCCACCGCCCCGTTGAGAACCAATGGTCTAGACTATCTCGTTCCGTTAGTTTAAGCTGGAAACGGTTAAAACTTTGGGCCCTTAATGATATGTGTTCCTTTTCTTGCTTATCTCGCTTTAAAGTACTGGTATTTTAAAATTTCATTTCTAAGATTTTTTTGATGATAAATATATATAAACCAATGTTTCCTTGTTANGTTTCGTTCGTAGGAATTTTCTTTAGCTTTTCACTTTTGCTGACTGCAATTATTCTTCAATATTATGTTATATATAGATATATGTTATATATATATATATATATATATATATATATATGTTGTTACTTATGTATTATGTTATGTAAGATAATACATATTATCTTCTAAAGATCATTTATGTAATTTAATAATTCATATTTTAACTGCATAAGTAAAATAACTAGAGTAAAATCTATTTCTATCGTCATAAGAATCATTAATATTTGGTAATATAAGTAGTAACAGTTCTGCTGTAAAAATGGTAAATTTTTTCCATGCTTTAAAGAAAAAAAGGAAGCTAAAACTAAAAGAGGAACTGAAAAATGAGATTGAAACTGAAAAATAAGCTTTTATAACCTCTACAATTGGAAAGTAATCTCTTTTGTTAGAAAAAGCTCAATTTGATGAGAATAAATTAAGGAGCAGTCTAAAAACTTTAGAAACGGTATCTTCAGAGCAAATTTCGCAATTATGTATAAAATATCCTATTGCCAAAATTTTGTTTTAAAATCAATATTGATCATCAAATATTCCAGTTTTTCAACATTATTAATGTTTAATATGAAATATATATTGGAATAAAGCATGCATTTTAAAGAACTTAGTAAACTGAATATTTATTGATTTATTTTTAATAAACTCTGTATTTACAGTAGATTAAATGTAAAATTTCCAATAGTTGCTATATACCCAAAAATAAGAAAGTCTATTAAAAAATTATCATAAAATTTTAATTACGTTTTATTCCCTATTTGTTATATGAGCGGACATATTTCGCCTTACTAAAAGTACCAAGTTTTTCTTTTAAATTTTGATACTCTAATATTCCAATTTTTTAACATTTTTATTGTTGACGCTGAAACTTATTTTGAGGTTGTAAGGCAGAAAATTTAAGTAATATGTTGAACTAAATATTTAATGAGTTTTTAGTTAACTTTGTAATTATAATTTTATTGTATAGCAGATTCAAAGTAAAATTGAAAATACTTTCTTTATAATCAAAAATAAGAAGACCTATTCAGAAGTTAGCATTGAATTTTTACATTGTTTTCTTTTCTATGTGTCCTTTTCGTTCCTGTATGTCCTATGAAAATATCTTTTGTGTTACTGAAAAGTGGTTTTAAACTGTTAAATTAACAAGAAACTGAACTAAAAATATGTCCTAAAATAGAAAGTTTTACTTGTATTGTTATTGAAAAGTAAATTAAGTTTAAAAACAAATTCTATTAAATTTTGACCACAAATTATATTTTGTTCTGAAATTATTATATTTTCTTTGTTTCTTAAATTCAACTAAGATAACTCTATCTTCCTTTTATTTTATTGAATTTATGTTAATTATTTTACATCAAAAGTCAACAGTAATATTGTTCATTTTTTCAGAACTTATAAAATGGTATAAGGGAACCGATGCAGTTTATCATTTGAACCTTTTAATTAGAACCTATACAGTTTAACATTTGGTAAAAACTAGAATTCTTGTTTTGTCAGAAAGAACTAGTTTTTGAGAATATTTATTAGTTTGTTATGTTTGTTATGTCATTGTATCTTGATCAGGATATCTTACAGCCTTCTTCTAGTGATTAAACTAGATATTGGATTTTCTATATTTTTAAAGGTACGGGTATGGATTAATTCACTAAATTTCGTACGCTAATATTGAGAATACAATAACTCTTAAAATTTCATGTAATCATACTTATAAAAATGGCTTTTTTTAGGTGCAATTACCTGCAATCTGTTTACAACTATATTTACATAGATAAATTATTGTTCACTTTTTAAACGCTAGTTCTTGTAATAACTGTAGTTTTATTATTATTATTACCTTTCTACTTTCCATGGATCCGAGATAATTTGCTGACTTTAAAATATTAGAAATTGATTTCAGTTTTATAGATTCAATATTAATATGCAAGTACACAAATATCTTCATAAAGTTATAATTTTTTAAAAAGATATTTTGAATTTTAAATAGAGTTTTTAATAGCTTTTTACAATGCAATACTTCTTTAAAATGTTTTAAAGAAATATTTCTATATCTCATTATTTGAAAACCATTCATCTTTAAAAGCAACTCTGAAGCTATTTTTTAAACCCAATTTTAAGCATTAAAAGCATTTGGTATACATAAAATTTTTTTCTTGACTGAAAGAAATATGTTTTGAACGTTTTATATTACGTTTTTCACAGTTTAAAATATTTAATAATACAAAGTGTGCAAACGCTATCTCAAATATTTTTCAAAATACTGTCAAGCTCTTTTTTTCTAAACCCAATTTACGTAATAATTATACATATTATATTTTTTTTGCTGAAAAATTGTTTTCTGAAAATATTTATTAGCTAGTTTTGTTTCCTATACGTCGAAATATTTAGTAATAAAAACATAAAAACTAACCATTAAAACGAAAAATATTCAGAAAATAAAAACTAACAATAACGTACTAGGTCTGATTTTTAACAATATTGTCAATCTTTTTTATCTAACCTAATTTTAATTATCAAAAGCATTTGCTACATATTAGCTTTTCTCTGACTGCAATGAACATTTTTTGAAAGTATTTATAAGTGACTTAAGTTTCCTATTCTTTCAGATATTTAGTAATAGAAACCGAATAAACTTTCATGATGCTTTATTTTAAAAGATGAACACAGTATAATCCTTTAGATATATTTTATTTCAAAATAACACGCAACATTAGATTCATAACAATGAAGATACACTTTATTTCTCATATTTATACACATATATAGCATCAATAACATCTTAAAATTAAGCTTAGGATATACATTCAAAGTAAAAAGCCTTAAGTGTAAATAGTAATGAAATTCATTTAATTAGCGTTGTCTACAAAGTAAAAATAATGAATTAGTACATAAAGATATTTTCGTAACCTTTTTTTCATGAAGTTTTTTGCTTTTTTTTAAAAAGTGTTTTATTTTTTCTAATCAAATAATTGTCTGGAAATTTTCCTTCAAGTCCCAACAGTAGTGATAATTTATCAGCAAATATTAGTGGTGTTTTTACAATATTATCCGCAGTTCTATGAATCAAAATTATTTGATCATTTTGATTCGAAATAAATCAAAGCATTTGATTATTAGTTTCCTATAAATTTTGTATTTTAATTCATTAATTTGATATGGTTAATACAGATTCCAAAGGATGAGTGCTGCTTATATTTATTATATATTCTATTTTAAATCATACACTTGAAATATTTAATGCAGCTTCCAAAGAATAAGAATTGCTTATATTTATGAAATGTTATTTTTATAAAATATTATATTTTAAATCATAAATTGGAAATATTCAATACATTTTCCAAATAATGAGTGTTGCTTATATTTATTATATATTATACATTAAATCATAAATTTGAAATATTTAATGCAGCTTCCAAAGGATGAGTGTTGCTTATATTTATTATATATTCTATTTTAAATCATAAATTTGAAATATGTAATGCAGCTTCTAAAGAATAAAAATTGCTTATATTTTTAAAATGTTATTTTTATAAAATGTTATGTTTTAAATCATAAATTGGAAATATTCAATATATTTTCCAAATAATGAGTGCTGCTTATATTTATTATATATTATATATTAAATCATGTATTTCAAATATTTAATGTAGCTTCCAAAGGATGAGTGTTGCTTATAAGAAAGCATAGTCACCACTTTGTGCGTAATGGCTGATATGTTAATCCTTTTCCAAGGCTTAAACAGCTATCTTATAAACATTAAATCCAGAAATGTTATTAGATATGTTCTATTATTGAATGTATAATATTTAAAATATTATAGAATTAAATATACAAGCCGAAAATGTAAATTGTTTTTCATCAAATATTTGATAAATATTTTGTTTTTCATAAGAAAAATATTCGAAGTCCTGCAGTCTTTATTGATATTGAAGTCCTTATTGATATTTTTTTTATGTAAGCAAATAGATTTCAATTTCAAAATTAGTCTAAGAGGAAAATATAGATTTTTAATTAGATATGTATTGAATTAAATATAATTGAACTGTTGAATATTTTTAAATAAATATTCAACAGTTAAATACAACAGTAATTGTGTTTTTCCATAATAGAGTGATTAAAAATACCCATAGAAATACTTACAGAATTATCAACAAATAGCCAAAAAGAAGATATCTGTCAAAAAAAATTATTGTTCATTTCAAAGGAGCTTTTAGTTTTCAAAATATTTTGTGAGTTTTTGGATATCCACGCTTTAGAATTTTAAAATATTAGGAATATATTTAATTTTAAAAACTAATTTTTTCCACTAGGAAAAATAATTTAAGCTTGTCTCTGAAATATATATCTCCCCCCTTCGTTATAATTCAAGTAATACTGAAACTTTGAATGTTTTTTTCTCCGTTATCGATTGTTTCATGTTTCTTTGAATATATCTTGAAGACTACACAAGATAACTGCATGTAACTCAACATATGTATACTTTGATATTTATTAAAGAAGTTATTGCTTTATGTTAAAAATTACATTTTCAGCAACAGACTTATGTTTATATTTTACCTTTATTTTTATTTAAGAAAGGGCAAAGTTTGTTTTGAAATTTTTACTCATAGTAAATATTTAAGAAAAGGTAGTCAGACGAAATCCATGCAATTTTGAATTTAGTTCTTTTTTAAAAAATTTTTTATCAATGCGATACAAAAAAATACTAAAGGTAATTTAAGTTAGGATAATGATACGAAAATAAGAAGTAGAAAAAGATAGTTAATATTAAAGTCTGATATTTTCAGTCAAATAAAAGTTAACTAGCACTATTTTTCTTAAAGTTTATAAATTTCTATGTTTTTAATTCATCACAGAAAGTTTGTGAGCCGCTTTTGTATACGTATTAAGCAGTAAAACAAAACAAAAAACTCAAAGGATATTAAATATTAAAGAGTTGTAATAAATGGATATTTAAAAAGGTCCTATTGAGCCCAGGACTATTTGTTAGGTAAAAGAAAGTAAAATGAAGCAGCCCCACAACAACCTTATGTGAACTAGGGGTCCTGGAGGTTAAGAGTTCACAATACCGTGACCAATGGCATGATTGTGGCTTTGTGGTCAGCATTGCTCACAGGCCATCTTTACTTCCCAGAAAAGCTAATACCCATGGATCTGAGGCTGGGTGAACTTCAAACCGCCACTGGTGAACGAACTCCAGTTCTTAACATTGTTTGTATAGTATGTAACCACGGAAGCATAACAGTGGTAAAATAAAGCCTTATTTATTATTTGCGGAAGTGCTATTTTTTTGTTTTTTTAATTTGAACTAAGTACAAAGAGTGGATAAAACTTTACTTCCATATCATGTTTAGATATTTTTTCAAATTATTTATGCCTTTTCCTTTAAATAAACTCAGGAATTCAAAGAATGTTTCTTTATGTTTCAAATTTAAACTATTGAAAAACTGGGGAATAGTTAACAAATCTAAGTTTATCTAAGTTATCTAAGATATATCTAAGTTTATTCTGCTGTACCTCATCTATTAATGTTTTATTTTAATCTTAGATCTATAATGTATGTTTCCATTATATTCACCTCTATATTTCTTATATTATATATTTGTATTCTTTTACATTCTTACTTTTTTACGTCTGATGCCAAGATTAAAACAAAACTTTTAAATCAACATTGTAGGAAAAAGTTTGAGATACAGTTTAAGTAAAATTTAGAGATTTAAATAACTTTAAAAACCACTTTGAAATGAACAAAATAATCTGTGCATTCATTTTCAATAACAAAAATAATATATGGAAAAATAATCTATTTGCGTGAAATCCTCAGCTCCAATGACTAACAACACTTGAGATGTTTCACTTGTAAGAACTATAATAATATAATATTGGTACTTTTTAATGTAAGGAAATAAAGCAGCACTAAGTGCCATAATTACAAAGGTATCATAAATTTAATAAAATCTATTGTGCCACTTTTATAATAATTGTATGGTTCTTAATATTTTTTAGCTGTTTGTAATAAAGATTTTTCCTTCCATTATTATTTTAATCTTTTATTTAGGTAAATAAATTGAATTGAATTTAAAACATGTTTAGACTACTAATTTAGTATTTTATTTTCAAATAAGTTAACTATAAAAGGTAAAATAAGGGACATAAATACTTCATGAGGATTATAGGTTATACACATGTTGTATGTAAACAGAATTTAAACATCTAAAGTTTGTAACCACAAAACATTATGCCGCATGACGCATGGACGACACATCAGATGGCTGCTTTCCTCTAAGACTTCACATCTGATCTGGGAGGTATAATCCTTGGAGGGTTTCTGAAAAATATGAAATTAAATTTGCATAGATTTACTTATGTAAATAATAGGTTTGATTATACTTGATTAAAATTTTCATACGATTTAAAAATTTACAAATTTGAAATAACAATAGACATGTTCCATGTGCTCAAAAATAGGCTCCCACTTTCAAGACTTGCCAGACGTGAATGAGAAGAAACAAAGTGATTTGAAGTTTGCTTTACAGTTAATATTTTAATATTATTATTCAGCACGAATATCACGAATGTACGAATTCAATTTTTTTCTACTATTTAAGTTTGATTGTCAGATATTTGAAAAAACTAATGTCTATATTTTGCAGGAATTCATGATTCTTATGACTAGAATACATAATACAGTATATATATTTTTTCTGAATTTACACACATTCATTGAACGGAAAAGTGATTGATTTTGTTGGATTATATTTGATGAATTTGTTGGTAATCTAAAAAAGCAAACAAATTATTAGTACCATGATTTCATTATTAGAGTTATTATTTTTCTCTAATACTTGATTTGGTTATAAGGTTAGGGGCAAATAAATAAAAAACGGTTCAAACGGACGAGATAATCAGGAATCACTATTTAACATCAGTGATGAGAACCTTGTTCCTTATACAAGGGTTTTCTACATTATTGCAGTACGCACTGAAAAAAATTCCAGATTAAAATACTGTATAAAGTATCGGTACTCAGGGTACCGGTAATTTTTACTGCAAAATTCATTTTTACCGGAATATGTTACGGATCAAAAAATCTGGCTATATCGCAATTTTTATAGTAATAAGTACCGTAAAATCCCTGAATCACTGTACTTAAATAAATAATACTATATAAAGAACAATGAAATGATTATTTCGAGAAAAATTAATTTATTTATTGCAAATATAATAGAATATACTATAATTTTGAGAACTAATGCAAAATACATTATATTATTGATTTATAGTTATGACTGAAATAAATGAGTAATGTATATTGATAGTTGCTTATTTCAATCCTTTACCATAAGGGGAACAGCAACAAAAATCTTTTGTTAAATATCTAAGGACACTTATTGGAAAACAGCATGATGGATTTGAGTTTTCAAAGAATATAAATAATAAATCAGCTTGCGAAAATAGAAAGGTATTTCTCAAATAGTAGCTAACTCCTCACAAGTTTAAGGAAATATTACTGTTATAATGCATTTTTGAAAAATGTCTTATAATGATTTTATGTTAGATGGAGGATATATTTTACTGAAATATTTGAAGTTCCGGGTTGTGATTTCTTTTGATATTTGAGAAAGTAGGAACTCGTTTGTAATACCTATAATATTCAGTTCATTAAATATGCTCTTTTACTAATGGGTCTATACATGCATCGTTAGTGAGGAAAAAAATTATACTTTTATTCAACGGATTAGAATCAAATTTTCTCCTTGTTACTCGAAATTAATGAACTGTACATGGTTTGCTTTTATTTCCATTGGTCGAATATTTGAATGTTATATAGATAATGAATGTCAAATAGATTCATTCGTATACTTGTCATTATTTTAATTAGAGATTTTAATGAAAAATATCAAGTTTCAAATCATGTTACTACTTTGCTTACAGCACTAGCAATCGGTAGATCGACTAAAATTCCGGATCAAAGAACGGTATTAATTACCGGTACTTTGGATGCAGCATCCGTAAAATCCATTTTACCGAAACATCCATTTTTACCATTAAATATTTTACCGTAATATTACAGTAATGTTTTTTTAATTACAGTGATTTACGGTAATTATTGCTAAAAAATCACGATTTATCGGATTTTGTTATTTCCTATAAATGGATTTTACGATAAAGAAGAATTTTCCGGTAAAAAGTGTCGTCATCCTGAGTGTCGTTATTTTTTAAAGTAATTTAATCCGTAATTTTTACAGTGTGGTCTATTTGATGTACCAGCTGTAAGAAAAAGATTAATGAAGTGTAAATGTGAATAAAATTTAATTTCATCATTTGTCATTAGTTTTCTCATTGCTCTAAATTGCAGAAGTATGTTTGTAATGGAATTTTTGAAATTGTAAAATGCGTAGTTGATATTATTGTAAATAAATCGTAATAATAATTGTAATGTAAATATATTGTAAATAATTATATTTTCTCTTTATCTGCTTACATTGTTTTGATTGAGAAACAAAATTTCTCAATCAAGACAATAAAAGCAAATAAAGAGAAAATATAATCAAACAGACTACTAAAAAGAAATGGAACTGGTTTGATGTTTGATGTACCCTTTTGATTAAATTTGTCACTTTGTTTGAAAGTTAAGAAGCAACCTTACGTTGTTATATAAATTCTATTTCTTTTGATGTATAGCCTATGCATTTCATTGATATAGCATATCATTTCATATTATATTTTTAACACATTTAAGCACATCGAATTGTATTTATTATACACAAATAGTATCTATTTTAACTTCTTTTAATGTAACTGTTATAAGCATATTGCATGTTTTAATAACAGTTTTTTTTATTCTCTTAGGTAATCACTTCATTATAGTTTTGCCTCATATCAGTGTAGAATCAAACTAATTTTGTTATATGTAATTTTGTAACTATGTTAGTGATAATTGTTTGGTATTTTCAGAATATCAAATTATGCACTGAGAAAAAAAGTGTTATCAAAACTACTGGAACATACTTAATAACTTCCATACTAACTGAACATACCGTTTCTTTGGTACTATGGAAACACCAAAAAGCTCAGCAAATTTTACCGATGCGCTTTGGTAAGGATTTTGGTAAAATTAGCAGTAAAATATAGTTTTATAAAATGCAAAAAAGTTTGGTGAATGTGATAAAATTTGGTAATTTTATCATGATGTGTTTGAACAAGGTATTAAAATTATTCATTCAGTTAAATTAACTTTTCAGTTTTGTATTTTTAACTAAAAGTTTGAAAATAAGAACTATAATTTTGAAAACCAGAATTTCCGGTAAACCGTTACCATATGAAAAAAAATACCAAATCAATGGTTTAAATAACGTATATTTTGGTTTTGTTAGCTACATACCTCGAATGTCATTTACATACCGTGAGGAATTTTTTTTCCTCCTTGTGTAGTAATTTCTACATCTAGTCTAATTTCAAAATTTCTAAAAAATCTATTTTCCGTGTAGTATGCAGCTGTCAGTTCTGAAACCGTCAATAACAGAATATTATAAATTTTTTACGAGAAATTAATTTGCTTAATAAAAATTGAATAAAAAAGTTGAAAGTAAGACTAAAAGAGAATGGAATATATTCAGCATGCCTATAACTAATTGATGTTAAGAAGTTGACGAATAGTCTTTGTTCAAAGTATGTTCTTATTTTTTAATAATAAAACATTCAATCGAGCTTAAAGTATTCCTTTCTACAGTTTATTGAGTTATTTATTAATGAAATATCAGACAACTTGTCAATATTTTTAATAAAAACAGTTCCCTCTAATTTCCCCTTTTTAATAAAACATAAATTCAACAAAATGAAATTTTAATTAGAAAAACAGAGGAATGTATCAAAGAGGATGGTTACCCAACAACACCCTTAAATGAAATGTTTAATTATATTTGATCCTAAATTAAGTTTTGAATCTCTACTAATTACATTCTTTTCAAATGAAAAACATGTAAGAAAAAAGAACCACTAAAGCAACTTTGTTGAATTTCTTCATTATTTTTTACAACGTACTTTAATGAATTTTATTAAGTATACTTTATCACGATCAATTCAATTAGTCTTTTAGGTGAAAACTCTTATTGCCCATAATTTAGTTAGGTGTAGTAAATTAGTTCAAATTATACATTGTACGCATTTTTGAATTATAAGCAATCGTTAGTCAAGCCCATATATATTGGTACAAAATGTAACAATAGATTATTTAAACTTTTATGTAAGAGCTCTGATTATTTGAATTCTCATTTATATGAATTCAAATAATCGCTATTGTTTGTATCAATAGTCTTATTCCTTTTAGATTTTTTCTTCTTTATTTTGTTCAAAACAAATTAAATTCAAAGGAGAAAAAGAATAAAATCCTTTTAAAAGTAATAATTTTTTTTCAATGTTTTCCAATCATTCATAGTAAATTGGCAAAAATGTATTTTGAAGGATCATTGCTTTTATTTAAGTACCTTCTTTTATTTTAAAATTGAACTAATAGAGTGAGGGATGATTATTTATGCAAACTATAACTTTTAACATTATAAACAATTACAATACTTGTGATCTGATTTTTTAAAGCATTATATAACAATGCAAATTACATTTAAATACCTTATAACTCCACAATTTTTATATACATATTATATTTTTCATTAAGAATACGTAATAATAATAAATATATTATAATAATTATGTTTTAATATTTTTATTCCTTAATATTTCTTGTAACAATCACGAACTGTATTTTGCGAAACATTTAAACTAATACGTGATATATACTCAATGGTATTAATTTAATCTTCTATAGTATCTTTCTATAAACATTTGTGCCTGTCTTAACCCCTTAACGATCTTATTAATTTTAGGAAAACGGTTGCAAGAGTGCCTATTTTTTTATTCAAGAAAATCAAATAGAAAAGGTGTACGTACTATCTATGTATTCCTTTTAGATGTTTCGAATTTTTTTCAGCTTGTATAAACATGTTTCTATAAACATTTGTGCCTGTCTTAACCCCTTAACGATCTTATTAATTTTAAGAAAACGGTTGTAAGAGTGCCGATTTTTTTATTCAAGAAAATCAAATAGAAAAGGTGTACGTACAATCTATGTATTCCTTTTAGATGTTTCGAATTTTTTCAGTTTGAAATTTAAAAAGGAATAATTTTTTTTAGGTGCAGTCAATATTTAGGTTTATTGAGATAGAATGTTGGTTTTTCAGTAGGCAAGAAAAATTAACAAACTATGTGTTTCTAAGATTAGAACAGATTTTAAAACTTACGCATAATATTAATAAATATTTGTAACTTTTATAAATGATAAATTTCAAAGCATGAGATGCAAAGGCCAACATTATATTCCGATCTCAATAAAAGATAGTCTAATGCTGCCATCTAATGTGTAAAAAAAGAAATAAAAAAGTTCCTGGTGCAAGAAATGGAAATATTTAAAAATTTTTGATGCATTACTTTTGAACTCCAGCCCAGAAATATCACGGTCACGAGAAATGGCAGACGAAGTTCACCTAGTGATTTTGACAGGAGAGAGAGGGATGGGCTTAATAATCGCTTTTAATGCTTCTTGGCCAAACCGATCATCTTATTATTGCATGTACGCATAATTATGTATTACTTATGTAAATAAATTTTAAGACCAAAAAATATTTTTAAAAACATTACGAAAGTAGTTATTCAATATTTATTAATGTAGTGATTTTGCGCAAATATTGTACAATTCTTTTTAAATATCCTATAATTAATCTACAAGATTAAAATCCTGAAATCAAACATCAAACAAGATCAAAACTATAAAATTTATGTATACATTTGTATGTTGGCGTAAATTTTGAACGCTAGAATTCATTTTGTGTACAAAGCTTCTGATTTAAAATAAAACACAAATTATACTCTGATAATAACGAAATAATTACTATTTTAGAACAACCGTAAAGGGAATTCGCGCGAAAGTAATTACAGCAATATGATTGCTCCCATGAAGACATCTTCAATACCAAAGTGGTTTCATCATTTTATCCATTAGTAGAATCCAATCTCTGATTAACCTCATTCCAAGCCAAACTACTCGTTCGGCAATCAAGTTGAAACGCTGGTCTGGAACGCGGTTCATGGTACATTATCTGACAGAAACAAGGCTTATGTCGCCAAATTAGGCGACATATGATTCTAGCAGATAAAGCAAGCTTTCATACATCACTGTCGTCAGAACTTAGATTATAAATGGGATTTACAAGAAGAGTTATCCGCATGTTCGTAAATCATGGTGTCAAAGGAAAAGTGAGAGAACCAAGGGAAAAGAAAGCTTTTGTTAGAGGCTGCGGTGGTTTAATGTGTCAAAATAAGTGCAATATTTTGCGAAGAAATTTTCACTTAAGTACGTAAACAATGCTTGATGACGTCATTATCTGTTGGTAATTGAAGCTGGATCTTCTCGAATAAAGGATATTCTCCTGATTTGTTCGTAAAGTTTTACACCTCCCTGGGTTTTCAAAGAGATCCATATTTCTGCTTCCCAACTGGTGATATATTTATGTATATGTTACTTACAGTTCTTTTTAAGAATTTAGATTTTAATGTGATACTGTGAATGTGAATTTTAATGTGAATTTTACTAAGTACATGCAATACCTTAAAAAAAATTCATCTGTATGGACAGAGGTTTGTGTATATATTAGATATTGTATGCACCATGGCTGTAAGAAGATACTTATTATGCCAACATTTTTTTTCTATCTGGGTGATTCATTTAATCAGTATAAATACTGAAATACATTATAATTATCAATAAACTGTAGTTAGTAACTAGTATGAACTACTAATGAAATTCTCATAAACTGATCTTAGTGAAAGGAAAAGCAAACTGCTGCAAATAGATTGAGAGGTGAACAAAACTATATAAAAATAACTGGACTAATTCTATAAGCAATAATGCATGCTATATGCTTGAGTATTTTTCAAACGACAGTTCTTCTTTGCTTAATTGAATTACAGTTTTTTTTGTAAGCCTTTACTTATTTTGGTAATTACTTTTTCGCTTAATGCAAGAAAGTTTGGAAACAAAATAAAAACAAATCTTATTTTAAACATCAGATTTTTTAAGATACCTCGCATATTTACTACCACTTCTTGGTATTAGTACAACCATTGGTTTTTCCAAGAAATACACATTCAAATAAAAATCAATAGAAGCAATTTTTAATTTTCATAAATGAACATATTTCATTGTACCATTTTTTAGACACAAGGTTTCTTATGCAAACACAAGGTCCATAATCAAGTAAACTTTTACACTGAGGAAAAAAAATGCTTGTAACATTACCGTACTGTAAGATAATGAATTCTGGTTGGAAAACTAAAATTCTGGTTAATAGAACCAAAATATACAGTATTTAAACCATTATTTTGCTAATTCCGTTCATATAATAATGGTTAGCTGGAAATTCTGGTTTTCAAAAATATAGTTTTTATTACTACACATAAAGTAAAAAATACCAACCTGAAAAATAAATTTAACGGAATAAATGATTTTATGCGATGCTCTAAGGTAACGGGATAAAATTACCAAATTTTACCGCATTTATCAAATTTTACCACAGATTTTAAAGCCATGTTTTAGTATTAATTTTATCAAAATTTCATTCGGTAAAAATTGATGATCTTTTCGGTGTACCCATAGACACTGAAGCTAAAAAAAATTATATATATCTTCTGGTAATTTTGACCATGCTTTTCCGCAGTTTAGAAGAACAATTTTATGGATCAATTTTTAACAATTAGTTTAATTACCAAAGGAAGGAATTGAAAAATTTGTGTTTGAACCTGACTATATACAGCTCAAATTTATAGTCTATGTCATTTTTAAACTCACAAATTTATTCACCATGAAGCACGTAACTAGAAAGTTCTAACTTACTATTATCTGTCTTGACTTTCACTCTTATATAAATAGCTATGACTTATGAACATGTTTAAATTGTTTATTAACTATTCAAATAAACTTATACTAATAGTTTTTAAACAATCATTTTTCTTAGAAAAACTTGCTACAAGTTTGTAAAATCATAACTCTTTTGCCATTTTGATATTTTACATGTATTTAGTTTACCTTTAAATTATTTATGTTCATGAAACATTCCTTTAAATTCTTTGTGCATTATGAATGAAATTGGAAAAAATATTTTACATTAAAATACATAAAAATACAGATATTTCGAAATGTCTGTCTTTTAAAGAAGTTTTAATAAAATATATGCACGTCTGAAGAAAGTAATCGTAAGAAAACTTAGCTGTTGTACTCTAGGGAATTCAAAAATATCTTCCAGAGATGTCAAGAATTAAATTTATAGTTATCAAAAAGTGCTTTGAATTCATTTTTGTTCCCAAGAGGCAATGATATCTGTTGATTATTTGCTGTCACAATTTTTAAAAAAATAAGTGTAAGAAATCAAAAATCTTTAAAGTTTACACTCCGTTTACTTGTTTAATCGATTTGTGGTCTATAGTTTTGTAATGACAAATAAATCTCAGGTATAAATCTGGAATAAAAGTTTTAGTCAAATAAAGCAGTTTACGAAAGTCTTCATACTCTTTGTCTTTTAAAATGATTTATAACATTCGAGTCTTTATCTTTGTGAACATCTATGAGAACATCAGTATAAGATAATCTAAGTTTGCACCGTTGAAATTAAAAATAATAAATTAAATTGTATTTTTCATTTAGTTAAAAAATACATACTCCTACGCGAAATCGGGTAATATTTTGATTTAGAATGATCTTCTGAAATAAATTTATTTTAATCTGTCTATCTATCTATGTTGTTACAGTTACAAGAATAAATCCGGTTAGTATTAATACTAACCGGTCAATATTAGTAAAACCGCTTCTTTTATTCAAAGGAAGAATAAAAAGGAGAGATTTCCGTATCGTGATCTGTGGTAGAATAATCGCCAAGTCTTAGCAACTACCGGGCAGTGACCCACGTGAAACTAAGTAAAAAACATCACAGAAAGGGATCAACTTGAAGGTGTTAATTCGTTAATTTTTTTTAGTTAAACATCAATTTGGCACCTTAGCGATTGTAATTGGCGAGGCAGATCACGATCCGGAAATATCCCCAATAAAAATTCGAAAGAACGGCACTGACCAAACTTCATTGGCTATTCTTAATAATAACCAGTAAATGCGATAAATTCGATTAAATTATTCATTTTAATCAGCTTATTTGGTTATTATTAATATTGACCTGTTAGTATTAATAGTAAGTCTTAAGAAGGAAAGGTAAGAGGAGAAGTCTTACACTAATTCATGTTTCGTCGCCAGTGTGTAACAAAGGCAAATGATGAAGAGAACTTGGCAATGCATTCAAGATAAAAATTGAGGTTTCGGATAATTTGTAACTTAAAAACAGTTTCAAAATAAGCAAAGCAAATTTTCTCAAAAAAGATCGAGTGTAAAATTAAAATTTAGCATGATTGTTGAGGTATGTGCCTTGTTAAACAGCTGTATGCCTTACGCAAACTATATGGTACTAGTAAATAAAAATCGTTAAATAATGCATGTAATGTATCTAATGTATGCAATTATACTATAAGTTGTCATAATATAACCAGAGAAATATTTGAACTAAAAAAATTTAATTTATCCCATGACATTTGAATTAATTCGTTAAAACTTAAACGGGATAAGATAAACGTAATAAGTAAAACGCTTAAAGATAAACGTAATACCTGAAAAGGTAACGCAAAACTTGTATAGATAAAAATAACTGTTGAATAATTTATATCATGTAACAATATCGATATTTATAAATTTTTATTGGTTATTTTACACTTCTTAATAAATAATGTTAATTTTCCGATAAGAAAGTCTTATTTTTAACCCTTTAAATGCATTTATATTATTGAAACCAATTTTAATATGATAAAAAGAAACCCCGTGTAATTAGAAAAATATAAATTCCTGTGATTAATTATCACTTTGACTTTATGTAACTTAATTTACATATTTATCAACTGTTCAGGTTTAATTTAAAATTACAGTTAGAGCCACGTAATGATTTTATACAGTTATTCAATTTCATGAAAAATAATTTTATTCTTCCCTTTTTTAAATTTAAGTGCAAAATAAGGCTAAATAAATTATACAAAATGCAGTTAAAGTAGCACAAAAATATAGATGAAAATAGTTGAAGTATCTATGCAAAAAATAGTTTATGGGAAATTTCTTTAACACTTTGATAAAAGTATTAAATTTTATAATAGCAATTTATTGAAAAGTATCAGAATCATTAATATAACTAGTTCATATTATTATTTTTGCGATGTCAATATAATCTCAATAGTCGTACTGTCTTAGAATTTATCTCAGCATATTTCCACTGAACTCAGTTATTTTTATCAATATATAACACGGTCTGAGACAAGCATTATTATATATTCGACATTTTTTGGGAACATAAATTTCAAGTTCACGGCAATTTAACATCTCAATTTTTACCCTTAGAATATCAAAATAATACCACTAACATAAAAGTAAAAAAAATATCTTGAATAAATCAGTTTTCCTTGTTAGCTTTGAAATAAGACTTTTGGAAATGGTAGGCTTTTAGGCTCCCCGCGCATTTTGAGTTTTATATTGTGCTGGATTTGCATTTTTTTCTCGAATTTTACGCTTTGCAATCTCCATATTTTTATTAGTAAGTTATTTGATCCTGATATCATCAAATTTAAAGTAAATAATACACGAGGTAGAAATAAACAATTATCACGATATTTGACGAAAAAATGTAGTACAATACAAATAATAAAAGCATGAAAAATATTAGAATTCGATAATCAATACAAGTAATACAGCGCATGTAAGACGTAGGAAATAGAGGATGCATTGCAATAGAAACAGATCAAATTGATTATTCAAAATTTAATTTTGATGTGCAAAATTCAAAATAACTAAATACAGTGTGACCCACGTAAGGATGAAAAATATCTGGAATTAATGAGCTGGTGGTATCATTAAATCATAATACGTGTTATGAGAGCATCTTAAGACGGAATATATTTTAAAACTAATTTTCTCATCTCTGTCATGTCATTTTCGATAGACAATTTATCACATATTATATTAAACTTTAAATGTTGTTTTTGAAAATGAGTTGTAAATGTGTCGAAAAATATGTGGGAAACAGAGAAACAAATCCAAAAAAAGGACAAAAAAATACTCTTGTAGCTGCTTAAATGATAAGAGAAAGGAAAAAAACCCGGAAAAACAAAAAACCTAAGAAACTTGATTATAATTTATATTCAGCAATGTAACACACATTAAAAACCGTTTTCAAAATAGCTTGCTACAATTGAGCAATAGTTGCAAGTAGGAATTCATTTTCATCTAATATATTATAAATGTTATATTGTATTATGGTTTTCATTTACAAATTTCAACATTGTTTCAGAAAATGTTTGGAAAATATAACCAATGACAAATCAGAGAAACAAACAGAGCATAGAGTTTGAAATGGTTAAAATGCGTAAATTTTGAAATATTTATCAAGTCAATCAATTTGAACTAATATATATTATCGTTTTTTAAAACTGAAATTAATAATTTAAAGTTATCAAGATTTATTACTTTAAAGTATAATACACATTGTTTCATTAACAATAATTATCTGTTTAATCAGATTTTTCCTTCATTTTATGAAGTATTATGAAATAAAATATGATTACATGTACATACTTCAATGCAGTTTTAAAATACTATAAAGACAAAAAGAAAAGGTAGAGGCAGCTTTTGAAAAGTATTCCAATCTCAGGTTACAAGCTGTTATTTTTCACGAATAGATCCAAGGTAACTACGGACTTTTAGTGACAGGAAAATAGAAAAGCATGATACCTGATCTGGCACCTTGCAGTGGAAAACGTCAGATGGAGAAAAAGATTTATTTTATAATGCAAACCGAAGACACTGTGATGTTATCCATGCTATACAAAACGTTGAGGTGCTCTTACACCCCCACCCTAAAAAATGTAGTTTTTTCTTTTCTTTTCAAAAACAAAATAGAAATTTTGGACACATACCTTTTCTTTGTGAATCTGTTTTAAAAATATAGATTTAAACGTTTTTTGAGGTAAAATAGATTCTTAAGTGTATATTATAAATGCTTCCTTGAATTGTATCTAATACAGATAAAAAATATTAATAAAAGAAGTATTAGTTTAGATTTCGGAAGCTAAATGTTTACGATAGTCATTCTATAAGAAGAAAAAAATCGATTAGGTTAAATACACTTTTGCATTAACAAAATATTGAGAGAAAACAAGACAGATAGCTATGTTTATGCGAGATTTCGTGGAATGAATATTTTTTCCACCATGCCATGCCGTGCCATATAATTTATTTTCGTCCAAACATTAATTAAGTAAAATTTTTAATGTGTAATTAAAATTTTTAATGGTTAATGGTTAATTTTATTGAGCCAAAACGTCCAAAAACAATTTAGTATTATTGATGTTAACTTTCCTCCTCAGGATTACTCCGGAAAATAAATATTATGCTGAAAAAAAATACAAGTTATTATTTTTTCCATCTTGCCATGCTATATTTTTGCCCTGATTGCCATGCCAAAATGACATGAAATAGTTCAGTTTAATTTATGTAAACTTTCGCTATCATGTAAATTCTAAGAATTAAATATTATACTTTAAGAAATAAATACAGACCAGTAATTTTCATGCTATATCCATGCATGCGATATTTTCCCCTAAAATCGTTATTTCTTTTTAATATTTTGAGTCAAAATATTAAATAATAATTCAGTTTTATTGATGTTAACTTTCGCGTCGTCCTGTGTTTTATAAAAAATAACTATTATAATATAAGCAATGCATAAAAAATTAATATTTTTTTACCATGCCACGTTATGTGCTATATCTATATATAATATTTAGAAGTTCATTACATTAATAGAAATATTAACCGTATTCAGAATCATTCGCTATGATGCTATTGTTTGAGTTCAACACCTGAAAATTAAGAAAAAAATAACCGTAATCAACAATTTTTTTCTGGTACTCTTTCCCTCTGGCGCACCGTAAGAAACTATTTTCACTATACATAGTAAGTTTCTTGGTATGAGCATTTACATGTTTAGTACCTATTAAAAACATCAATTAACATAATACCAGTAATACATATTTCAAAGTTATTTAAACATCGTTGGCGTCAATAATGATAGAAACATTTTTTTACGATTCTCCTAGACGAATAAGTATCTTTCTCCATTTTTCTCCATTTGTAGGGGAGAGTGGAGTCAATTGTAACAGGGTACGATTGTAACAGAGCAAAAATTTCGAGTGTCGGGTTCTAGATTTGGTTCCTAGGTGGCGCACAAGGTGCATTTAATAAATCTACATGTACACCCCTGCTGGCAACTATTTTTATGCACTTTTGAAAGAGTTACATCACAAAAGATATTTTCACGCTACGTAAGTACTTTTTTTGGTATTAGTAAGTACTTTTTTTGGTACAAATAAAAATTATTAACCGAATATGTAAGTGGACACCTTAATTACCGTTTCAAAAAAAATTAGTTTTGTTAATTAACTAGCATTGTTCTTAACAAATGAAGCTGAAATGGCGTCTTGGGGACGATTGCAACAATAAGTAAAGGGACGATTGTAACAGCAGAAAATAAATAATCTTATGTTTACAAACCATTACTTAACTCTTCAAGAACCACCGATTGTTTCCTATATCATTTATATTATGTTGCATAGGCATTATTTTATTTGTCACCTTTCACAGCATAAATTAAAATTTTTAACCCCTTAAAGTTAAAAGTTTAACACTTTAGGTCTCAGCTCATTATTATTTTTACTCCTAAAATATCACTACTATTTTTGATCAATAAAAAATATATCACAACTATGATAATATGCATAATTAACTATGTTTTAGTTGAATTTATAAACTGTTACAATTGACCCCATAAGTGGGGACAATTGCAACAAGTGCACGAATGTCAAAAATTGTTAATAACTAATGTAATGACGTTTAAAATAAGGCATTTATTTCTTTTTCTAGTAGAGGATAGTCTACTTTACTCGTCTTTTAATTAATACTAATAATATATTGGATTTTTTGTTAGTCAAAAGCAGTTAAGTAAAAAATGTTACAATTGACCCCACTCTCCCCTACCATATTTTTTTCCAAACGGTTATTTTTTAAAATTTGGATCAAAAATATCCAAGGATGATTTAGTTTTATTGAAGTTAACTTTCACCCACGTGTATAGTATACAAAATAAATATTAAACTGTAAGAAATAAATACAAATTAATTTTTTTATATCATGACATTTCATAGACTATATCCATATATGCTATTTTATACTGAGCATAGTTAATTTTCTTAAATATTTTGAGCTAAATGTCCGAAACTTAGTTCAGTATTGATGTTAACTTTTGCTCACTTGCTTACTATAAGAAAACTCCGTAAAGTCACACGTTATTTTTATCATTGTACTGGGTTTTCGCAAATTCTCATATTTTTATTTAAAAAAAAAAAAACAATTTCTTTTCAAAAATGTTTTTAAGTTAATGGTTAAAAGTTCTTTTTTTATTATTTGACAGTTTGCATTTTACACTTAATCACTTTAATTGAATAAACTTAACTGCAAAAATTATGGAATGATATTTTAAGGTAAATATAGATTTTTCTGTTAGATGGATTTTATTAATGATGCCGGTTCTTTGTGCCGTAATTTTTATCTGGAATTTTTTATCGTGTAGGCGCTTTCTCATCATTTTCCACGAACATTTCCAAATTACTTTACAATGTAGTTATTACTTTTTTACGTTGAGATTTCTTTTTTTGCTCTTAACCAAATTTTCTATGACACTAAATTTTCAAAATGCTTACTTCGAAACTTATAAGTTTACAATAAAACACAGAAAATTAACGTTTTTCGTTAGAAAAGTTAAAAGTTAATGTCAGTTAAAATGGCTGAATTAACTTATTTTGTTCCCATATTTGAGAATTATACGTCGTTTTGATGTCTATATCACTTATTTGTTTTGTTTTCTATTTTCTAAGTAATTAGAGCAAAGAAGATAAATTACGACATTATATTGTTTAAAACTTTTTTTTTTAAAAAACGTAATAACTCACTTACGTTGCTCTGGTCCCATTCTACACCTTGAAAATAATTTTTTAGCTGAAAAGCTCTAAATGTTTATTCGTTTGATTTGAATACAAATTTACAAACCAAAAAGAGAAAAAAAACTTTTTAGGTATTCGACTTTTTCTTTTTATTATAGTTTTTGAGTAATAAAGAAAATAAAAAATGGAATAATCGTTGAATCAGAAGAACTACAATTTATGTATACAGTTTCAGATATTTGCAAAAGGAAATGCCTCTATTCCTTCGAAATTTCTTTCCTTAGTAAATATGCAAAATAAGTTTCAAATTTTAGAAAAAAGAAAAAACTTAGCACACATTTAAGCCAAAGAACTAACGAGTTGAAATTTATGAGTAATCTAATGTTTTTTTCTGTTGCTAATGGTAAAAAAAATGGGATGAGAGCTTTTTGTTACATTTGAAATTCCATTTTGTTACAAAAAGCTGCCAAATAAGAACAGAATACTCTAAAGCCAGTACTGCTTAACGTTAATGAATTTTTTACAGAACAGAAAACATATTTTATGACCAAAAACAGTACTCTTGAAATATGTTTTATGAATTTTAACTCTTAGAAAATGTTTTTGTTGAAAATAGCTATATTTAAAAAAACTTGAGGGCATTATTGTTGAACAAAATTTCTTCAAAAATATTTAAGACCTTTATTGTTGAGTTAGTGTGATTTTTTTAATAAATATTTAAATTCAACTTAGATTTCAGACATGCACAAAGAAAACATTGATGAAGCTACTATCTTTTTGAATAAGCTTCGATCATTAAAAATTTGAGGTTTATTCATGTTTTTGCTTTGCAACTGCTTTGTTAAATAGTATTTAATACTTTGAATAGTATTAAGAGTTGACTAAGCACTGGTATATTAATTAGAATTTTTTGTAAACTGAAACCGACATTTCCCTTTGTAAAAGGTAATTAACATAATTTACGTTAGCACATTTTAATTTAATTCAAAAAAAGGTTTAGAAGTTAAAAATGTATAGAGTTATATGCCGTGATTTTGATATGGATTAGTTGGTCAATATTCATTGTAGAAAAAAATTAAATTGCCTTTTCTATGTCAAAAAAAAATAATGAACTCTTTTGCGCAAACTAACTATTCTTAACTATTATGCCAAAATTGTAAATAAATTCTACGTTTAAAAAACTATAAGAAAGTAGCAAAGGCTTGAAAATAAATTGAAAATATCCGGGAGATACCGGGCAAGATTTTTAAAATATTCTAAAAAATGCTTGCGGTTATGCATTCGCGTAGAAAGTATTACAGTTTATCTAGTTACTGTCTCTCTTTTTTAATATAATTATGTGCATTTTAGTTTTTACCCATTATTGTTTGCTATTGGTATTTACATAATTACTCATATTTTTTCTTTTATAAATTTTCCAAGATACTTATCTAAAATGCTGTTTTTTAACTAAGTGTAATTAACATTTCATGCAGTTATTTTCACAGTTTTGTGAGATTTTCCTGTTTGAAGTTGAAAATTGCATGAAAAATATGAAGGAGAAAAGATCATAAAGTATGTGTTTCGCTATAAGTTTCGTACAAAAAATAATTGTCTTTTTTTAGGTTCTAATTCAGGCAAAAACTTAATATTAAAACCAGTTGAAGCAGAATAAATTCCATTTTTGTCATGTACATGTACTTGTCATGATTTTCAAATACCGTTTCCTTCTTTATTGTGTAAAAATGAAAGTAGTTTTTTTTAATTAACATCAGTGTGTGCAAAAACTTATTATTTAAAAACATTAAATTTGGTAATATTGTAATGATGGTTCATGCAGTTTTCATAAAAAGACATTAAATCTGAAGTACAGTTCAAAAAACATCAAATAACAAAACTTTTGATTTAATAATAATTAATCAGCTGAGTAATTATAAATGAAAGATGAAATTAAGTAAGAACTTAAGGATTTAAGTATTCTTAGTTGTGAGAACAGCAGAAACCTGAAAGTTGAAATATACTAGAATTAATTCTAAACTTATAAATATACTTACACAGGATGGACAAAACAATGGAAACATTTCTATACTGATGCATTTTTTCATATCTCTCAAGAAAAACTTAAAGAATCATTTCATAACTTCAGAAATGTATAGATAATGCGATTTTTCCATACTTATCAATGGAATTTTTAGCTTTTTGAGGTTTGAGGGACCGACTGTAAATTACGAATGGAAAATAGTGTTTTTAACACCCTATGCCAAAAAATATGGCAATAAATTTGTAACTTGTAGCAGTTATTTTGGTTATTATATACATTAACTGTACAAAATTTTGGAAGCCTAACTTAAATATTCATGGAGATATGGATATTTTTATAAAAAAAAATTAATTTTTTGTCTCGCGGTTTCTTGATATAACTTTAAAAATACTCAGTAAAACCGAAAAAATTTTACAGAAAATTAAAATTTGTTTTAAAATTATGCCTTTAAAGATTCAGAAAAATTCGTTTAAAAATTGTGTAAGATATGAGTACTTAAAAAAAATTGTTTTTGTCTTACGTTTAGCTATTTTTGTAAAATGTCCATGTACTCATAAATATTAAAGCTACGCATACGAAATTTTGTGCAATTATTTATACAATTTATGCATAGAGTGTTCAACAACACTATTTTCCATTTGTTATTTACTGTTAGTCTCTCAAATCTCTAAAAGCTTAAAATTCCCTTGATAAGTATGAGAAATCACGTGATCTAAACACTTCTAAAGCTATAAAATGATTCTTTAAGTTTTTCTTAAGAAAAATGAAAAATTGTACTAGTATAAAAGTGTTTCCATTATTTTGTCCACCCCCTGTATCTCCTGAATCAACTTAACTTTATCAACCAAACTTAGAAATATAAAAGTAACGTGGTGAACTTTGTTGAGTCTATCCGGTGATAATAAGCTGAACAAAAATCTTGGAAGAAAGATTTACAACAAAACCAAGATGTTTTACACCAAAAACCAAGATAGCTGCCAAGCAATCATATGTTTTGAAGAGCAAAGCGAGCTGGGACAGAACTTTTGATTATAATTCAAGTGAAATTTAATCGCGTTTTAGTTTAACTATCAGATAGTTTCACTTTTATTTCTATTCTAATAATTTATAAACAGATTAAAATAACTTGTTTATCAGCCAATAGACAATATATATTACAAGATAATACTCTAGGGACTGACTCTGTGATTTCAAAGATTAAATTACACAAGCAGTGCAAATATAACAATTGCACCCAGAAATGAATCATATCACTTTAAAATATTTATTTTATTTTTAGTTCAGATTTACTCCGCAAAATGCTGAGTTAATATAGTTTAAAGAGAAAGAAACTGCTGCAACGTTTGTAAGAAAAGTTTCGAATCCTTTTTGCAGTTCGGAAATACCTTGTTGCTATAAAAAAGGCAAACAAAGTCTTTTCAACTTTGAAAGAGTTGACAAAAGTTCTGCTTTTTCATAAAAGGCAAATTTCTGGGATTCTGAGATGCAACAGACTTTTGTTATAAAGAGTTTGTTCCACAAAAGCTAGTTTTATTTCTAATTTAGGCTCCCACTACTAAGAAAAAGTAACTAAACTAAAATCTTTGTATTTTATTTCACAAAAATTAAATAAAACCTGAACAGACCTTTCTTGTTTCATGAAATAAAATTCGATGGATTTAGTTAAAATGATGTATTGGCTAGATGGTTTTATTTTTTTCCTAATCCAACTACATTATTAGAATTTTCATTCTAAAATCGCAGTAAAATAACCAGACAGCAGTCTGTCCATCCAAGTAACCATAATGCTTACGTTAAGAACATTTTTTACCTTTACGATTTTGAAACTGTTTACAATTAGTTTGGTTAAAAAAACATGAATACAAACCTATGGTTTTTTTTAACCATTTACAACTAGCATGGTTTCAAAAAAGAAATTTGGCTTTACATTGGCGCTAGTCCTTTCGTTTGGTAATGGATGCTGGAGTTAGATTGTGTTCCATCGAATGCAATGTGGAATATGATTTATTAGTTTATCTGGTTATTTCAACTATCATTAGAGACGAGAAATTCCACACTTTTTTCTGTTAAGCAGCTTTAAGGCCATGCACACGTGAATGAGAGTATCGTATTTTAACAATCCAGAGTAACAAATTGGGAAGCGAAAGGCACTGTAAACTCTTCTTGTGTTAAAGTGAATGGAGGAAATATTGTGGCGTCAACGCTAGGACTCCGGTCTGTATTCCATGAATCTGGCAGATTAGCCCCCTTAGGCTATAATTTGTATGCAGCTGCAAAGAACTAAATGTCTTTATAAGATGGGTCTAGTTGATGCGATAAAAGTCTAGTGGTTTGACTGCATTAGTTGAAAACAGTCAATAAGTGTTTTTTTTTACAGTTAATAGTTTGAATATCATCTTACTTATGGTTATTTGACTGTTTTGTTTGAATATCGTAAAATAACAATTAAAAATTTTTTTATTTAACACTATTTTTCTAGGAATATCTAACATTGTAAAAAATATAAACAGTTTATATTTCGTTTAAAATCTTAGATGGATCTCAAATAATCGGAGTGAATTTAGTTGATACAATTAAGATTTTATTTTTGAAAATTTAACACACATTCAAATTGGACAGTTGTCAACATGAGTTGATGAAAGTGCAATGGCCAAAATATTTAAAACAGTCAAGGATGTACATCCTGAAATAAATTACTTAATGCGCATTCTCGTAATTTACTTATCCATAATATACGGTTCTTCATTTAAATTTCAATTAAAAAAAATGACATAAAATGTGAAATTAAGTGTACAGATTGAATTGCAAGTTACCGCAAAGTTTCTCTGAAAGATTTGCCAAACTGGTTAGAAAACTTTAAGTCATTCCTTATACTGTTATAGATTTTAGAGCCAATCATTAATTCATTAATCACTTATACTAATAAAATTTACTGTAACAACAACGTCAGCACACGATTCCACACCTCTGCCCCACAAAAGGCATTTATGGGAAAGATGGTAGTGGCCGGAGAGACAAGTTACAAAATTTTTTTTTGTATTTTTTCAACTCACTCTAAGCAAGACATCCATCCATTCGCTCTAACCCATACTAGACCTTCGGTCTTCGATGTACCTTATAAAAAACTTATTATCTCATAAAAAAACTAAACCTTATACAAAAAGCAATTATTTGAAACCCCTAGGAAAATCAAAAATAAATAAATTAGTTTAAAAAAATGTTACTTGAAACCTTATAAGAAATGCTATTATTTGAAGCTTTATAACTCTAATTAAAATAATAAATATCAGGAAATAGCGCAATTTAAATTTGGGATTTGAGGGGTAATGTATATATTGAGGCACAAAGTTGTTAATGAAATATTGTATTTTAGTTCATTTTTAACCAAATACTACAATAAAGTTGGAAGTAATTACATGATACAGGCAATGCTTCACATGACGCTAAAATAATTGTGTCTGATCCAAAATTAAAGCTAAGTGTAGCAAACTTATTTTCTGTTTACAATTTTCGGCATATTTTATTTCCTTTAAAAACTTTTATAAAGGAATGTTAGTTAAAAATGACAGTTTAAAGTTTATAACCATTCGAACCACTATTTGAAGGGGGTAGAAATAATTACAATACAATTTACTTACAGAACTTACTACTGGAGCATTATTATTCTGCATTACTGCACGCTTTTCCTTTATAAGATTAATTACACTTTAAATTATTTGTAATTACATATTTAAAAAAATCATAAAGTAAAATTATTTGAGAATAAAAATCTTCTTTCTTTTAACATTCCAAAATCATACTTAAACATTTCAAAAAAAGTATAGCAAAATATGCAACTTAATACAGTTTCATTGGAGAGCCCATCTTGAATTTAACATTATAGAATTAATTATCTATTTTAATTCATTTAACCCAATTTCATCTTAATATTTTATAAGGTATTGCAAATTATGTTAGACATTTTTTAAGTCCAGGAACGCGTTTTGCAAAAATGACTCACTCTATAAAAACATACGTTTGTTTTTAAATAATATGCATACTCTGACTAGAAAGGTAAGATCAGAAAAGTTAAAAATTAAGTCAAAAGCATAGAAAATTATTATTATTATTAAAAATAAACTTGATCTAAGCAGAGTAAAAGATTTAGTTATATTAATCAATTTCTATTAATTAAAAACATTTTATGGTTGCAAAAAGTTTAATGTAAATTTTCTTGTACAAGTAAAGTTCTATAACCTATCAGGAACGTGAATTTGTTGATATAAAAAGTACAATCATTTATATTTCTTTTGGCAATAAATTGATTAATTCACATAAAGTATATAAACGAGTTTTTTCTCTTATACGTTTTACTTGAATAGAGTTTTAAATGCTTCAAGCAAGCAAAGTAATTATGGCACAATAGCTTTAACCCAAACTTTTTAATTAACTTTGAATCAGAGAATCAAAGTTTAAAAATATATGTATTTATTTAAATTTAAAATAAAAGTTATGCTGAAAACTTTGAAAGTATCTTAGATAGTTTGTAAGTTTTGTAAGCAACTTGTAAAAATATGTCATATTAAAATTAATGACGT
Source organism: Parasteatoda tepidariorum (assembly GCF_043381705.1). Classification (NCBI taxonomy): domain Eukaryota; kingdom Metazoa; phylum Arthropoda; class Arachnida; order Araneae; family Theridiidae; genus Parasteatoda; species Parasteatoda tepidariorum. The sequence goes on from NC_092205.1 coordinate 55,244,215, forward strand.
ATCAAAATAATGAGTGAAAAAATTGTTAATACTTTAGTCTAGTTTTTACAACAGTTAAAACTTATGACACGTTTGAAAGTTTTAACCATGACGAAAAGAAACTCCATCAATTTTTTCTTCTATTCTAAATTTTATTTTTGCATAAACTCCAGAAATATCGTTTACAGCGTAAACAATAATTATACGCCAGGGACTGAGAATATGATATATTACTTGCATGAGTTCTATTAAAACTGAAACTTTACTAAACTTATAATGCATTTCAAGGAAGCGATTGATTTTAATTCTCTGTATTAGAACGAACTATTAAAACTGAACATATGTACATTTTTCATTGCTTATCTGAATCAATTTACAGTAATTTAGTTAAACATTTCATAAAATGTCTTTTACAAGGGGATTTTGATTGTTTCTTTTCTAGAGAGTTCTTGTAGGCAATTTGAATATTTTCTTAACTTTGGGTGTTACAATTTTTAATTAAAATGCCAGAAATACAGCTGCGTTAAAAAAAAATAACCCATAAAAGCCCTGAGCTACAATTTGCACTGGATTATCTAAAAAGTTTCTTTCAAACTCGAATTTTTTTTTTGTAAAACAAGAATATATTTTAAATTAAGATTTTTTTTTATTTAGCCTTTAAGATTAATAATTAAGAGAGGAGTAAGTGATTTTGTGACACTATTATCTGGCATAAAAATAGAAAATAATTATTGCTTAATTTAAAAATTCGTTCACGAGATGATTAAAAATATATTAACTGTTTAAGCTTACTAATTTGCTCTAAAAGTAACTTTAAACTTAGTTTTTGCTTGCATTTTTTCGTATTCATTATAAAGAAAACTATTTTTTCAAGTATGTTAAAAATGGAATTTAAACTCATTTTCTTAAATGAAATTTAATTATTATCTGCCATGCGTCTTTAAAATATAATTAATTTAATGACTTATAGAATGTATAATAATTTGATTGTGCAGCATAGTTAATGTGCATCATCATTCTTTTTATCATTATTCATTAGAATTAATGATTTAATCAGAGTTATCTAAGTATTTTAATCGTTCTATGTTATCTTTAAAAAATAACAAAAATATAACTCACTTTACTATAAGAAATTGACATACTTTGATTACTCAACATCTTCCTGGCAAGGATTGTTACTGTTCAAGTTTTCAAAGCTAAAGAAGTTTATTTTATTTTTAACTAGCCGCCTAAGGCGCCCAGCTGTCCGCCACGCTAAAGGTTTCCACAAATAAAGTTTTTTAAAACATAGCAGGAAATCTGAAGATTAGTGGACAATTAAAGTGTTCCTGTCCAGCAATTTTGTCTTCATATCCAGTTCTGCTGCAGATGTGTTATAGCTCTTGAGGATGTTTGAAATTATATAGCTACAACGCTTAAAAAAAAAAAAACTAAAATGCTAAATACATGAAAAGAACACGAAAACGAATAAATTTTTTATGGTATCAATTTCTATTTCTATATAATTTTTTATGGTATCAAATTCTATTTCTATATCTGTTACGTCAAGCACTCAGGTATTATAATTTGATCTAGTTGTGCTTGTATAATTTTGATCTAGTTGCGCTTTCTACGTCATTTTGTTAACATCGTTTGGTTTGTTATTTAACATCGTTTGGTTTGTTATTTCTAAGTTAACTTTCAAAAAATTGGCTGGCATCAGCATTTTTATTCTTTAAGTTGTTTATTTTTTCTTTTGGAATTCGTTCCTTTTTAGCGAAATGTTTTTCAACCTAATCGAATTCTTTGCCGACTGTTCTCTGTATATATAAAGAAAATAAAGTAAATATTTTTAAAGTGTTGTGAAAAGAATTTTTAGTTGTACAAAGTACTACAATATCGCTATAAAAATTATCGTCTTCGCTTAAGAAAAAAAAATAGAGCGTGGAAAGAAGAAGAAAAACTTATTATAACAATTATGAACAGCGACAAATATATCAAAGCGAAGCGTTCTATTTACGTATCGAATATGTTGCCACATTTTTAATACAAAAGTTAAACTTTTCTCCACTTTGATAAATGTAAACTAATGCGAACCTTACAATTAAATTATTAATTCCTTCGTATATTATTGGTTTAAGTTGTCGAAAATTAATATTTCAATTGTAAGGTTCGCATTAGCATACATTTATAAGAGTGGAGAAAAGTATATGCATTTTTTAATAGTTTCTTGAATATGGCTCTTTGAAGACGAAAAAGCATAGATTTTCTTACAAAATGACTGATAACTAAGAAACTAATCCAAATTTTTGAAAAATAAAAAAATGCTTCTTCATTATGTCAAAACACAATTATGTGCCGAGTTTCGTGCCTGGGCGAGGCTTCTGGGGCGATATATTGTGATTACAGACACACACGCACACACACACACACACAGCTGTGTTTATTATTATGCATAGATTTTTAATTTAATATTTCGCTTCAATGTCTTATAAATTGTTGGTTTTTAAAACTTGCTAGAATCTCCACCGATGTATATATACATACACAATAAAATGCAAAATAAAGAGATACAAAAAGAGAGGTTAAAGAAGAAAAAATGTATTTTCAAAGATAAAAAAAATTATTACTAAATAAATAGTTTTAAAATTTTTTTGAAAAAATTTTAAAAAAAAATTAAAAGCCGAAAATTAAAATAAGGAAATATTGTAGTCCCATCGTCAGCTCACACAATTATATCCGCAGGAAAATGTTTTCTAATCTTGTATTCATACAACCAGAACGAGATATATCAATGCAATAGTGTGAGAAGCATAAAAAAAAAATGAAACGAAAATAGAATTTGCTGAACAAAAAGAACAAAATAAAACATATCAAGCAAAAAGTAGAAAATTACAATTCCAGGAAAATGCAGAATGAAAAAACAAAATGTTTATATGAAGCGGGTTTGCGAACTCACATCTCTTTACACTTACCGGCATATTACAAAAAGGGTTTAAAATATTTTCGCAACAAGTTTGGCCAGATTACGAAATATCAAAACAAAAGTGTCGATAGAGGATAGTGGATTGTATTTTATTATGCTAAAGCTTATCTTTTATCTTATTGCATGACGATTTTCTTAAGATCAATAACAACCAAATTAGAAGCTAATTTGTATTCATTGTTCAGTTATATGCCCCTCGTGAATAAAGAAAATGCTTTTTTTTTTAAAAAAAAAGATGCTGTCATTGTAAATATTAAAAATAGTTTAATCTCAAGTTATTTTTCAGGGTTAGAGAAAAAAAGAATACCAAACTATCTTTTTAAAATCTTGAGATTCCAATTTATATTTTTCTAAAATGCAAACTGAATAATAGATTTAGTATCATTGCTTTCCACTAAATGCATATTCATTTCTTAACTTTATTAAGATTAAAGACTTCATAATTTAATTATCTCTGCATGTATGTATAGAGTTTGTAATTTACAACTAATTTGTCCACAGATTTCTTTCTTCTTTGTGGAACCTTTAAGAAAATTCTTCAAGAATCAAGTTAGCATTCTATGCATAGTTGGCTTATTAAAAGTAATTATTCATGAGCTATCCCTTCTTATCTATCTGCCGTAAATTTTCAGATCTTGTGAAACGATTCCTAATTGGGATGTTAATACGTAATATTTCTTCTTCATTCCTAAAGATATAATATAATTTTATTTTGATAAAATCACTTTGTACTCCTTTTATATCTGAATAAAAATGCCTAAAATGTTATACTTATTGGTTCGAGTAAGATTTGTTGTCATTGAAAATTAACAGATTAATTTCAAATCTATGTAATAGCCAAATGTACACACATACAAGTGCTGAAAAATATAAACATTACGCTTATGAGTAATTTTCTAAAATTGTATTGAATGACAAAAAAAGTGGAGATTCTAAATGCACATTATTTATACATTAATCTTGAAAAATATGAATGTAAAATACAAGGCATGTCTGAATGAATGTCCCATTTTTATAGGTGTTCTATGCAACATGCAATAAATGTATTATTTAAATACGTACTTACATAAACAGTAAGAAATTTCAATCTGAAATTACGGTAAAACTACTGTCAGTAGTTTATCCATCCGCTAAACCATACAGTCTATGGTTAGGAACATTTCTTTACCTTTACGGTTTTAAAACCGTATGCAGCTAGTAGGTTTCGCAGTGGACTGATCGTAACGACGCGGTTTCCAGGAGAACACCGAAGTTATGCATCACCGACTGCGGTCAGTATGCGGGTGGGGGACTATATTGATCAGCCTGAGTAGGGACAGAGGGTGTGAGGCATCTGTCCTCGTTAAACTGTTCTACTGTAAAGTGATCGACTTCGCTCGCAGGTCGTCGTGCTACCAAAGGAGAATAGCCATCCCCTCTACAGATGATCAAAATAGCGAGGGCGTATCTTCTGATCATCATCTGGTATATTTTCCCAGACAGTCGCAAATAGCCCATTGTGAAGTAAATAAAGTACCTACCTATCTGCAACTAGTAGAGTTAAAAAAACCATTATTACAAAAACTGTACGGTTTGTACACATTTACAATTAGCATGGTTTCTGAACCATAAAAATGAAACTTAAATTGAAATTTGGAGCTGTGTGGATTCTGCGCCCTCAGAGCTCCAATAAATGATTGAATGACATTTTCCATATTACTCCAGTGAGTGAACGATATTTTCATTTTATAATAGTTTAGGGTCCCCCATTGGAGAGTGCTGGCTATTAGAAACCAGCTTCTATTATTTCATGTATTAAAGGAATGAAAAAAATATTGTAATATCAAAGCTGTGATTCAAACCAGTGTTCAGTCGGTAATGAGAGTTAGTGATCAGCTCCTTCAGCTACAGTATATACCCAGCTATACGGAAAAAATAGCTTCATAAGGTGGGCCTAGTTAACACGGATGAAATTCTGGTTCTTAAACTGTATTAGGTAAAAACGATCAGCACACGTTTTTTACGTACGCTTAACAGTTTCTTAACATCATCTTTTCAGAGTTATCTGACTGTTTTGATTAAATATGGTAAAATAGCAATTAAATAAATTACTATTTAATAATTTTTATCGAGAAATTTCTAACAGATTACAGAGGCAATATAAGCAAGTTTTCAATGGTTACCAATGCTTTGCGTTGAAGATGTCAATCTAATTTTGATTTGTGTTTCCTCAAAACAAGACAGCTGAATAGTTGAGCTACTTCAATAACACGTAACCACAGTCACACATCTACAGCAGCCAATGCTCTTTTGTCTTCGCAACTACGATCCCCAGCTTTCACACTATGCGAATTTTTCTTGTATGAGTTCATAAGGGAGCATTCACATTGTATGCAATTGCTTAGACAGGCGTAAGAATGTTTAAGAACTACGTGAAGGGTAAACTTTCCGCACATACGTAAATCGCAATGAAGTATGACCGCATATACGTATCTCATGCAGTAAGAATGCTCCCTAAAAATTCCAGTGTATGTGCCTCCAGGGCTAACAGCTGTTATCACCAGTATACACGGGGTGCACAAAATTCCAGATTTGATGTATGCCGCATTTCAAAAGGCAAAAGGAGCGCATTTTAAACATTAGTCAGGATTACATTCTAAACTTGATTACATTACATCATCATGTATATACATTTTTATTTAATACATTTATTACACTTTGTGGAGTGAACCTGAGAAACTGAGGCATTCATTTTGATTTACCCTCCATTTACATGTAAAATGCAACGATTGTAATTGTATATGTACTTATGTAAAAATAAATGTAAAAATATGCAAATGTAAAAATATCTAAATGTACGCTAAATAAATATTTTAGTCTTTTTTTTCTTCTTTTGGCTTACGTTGAGAAATCTTAAAGCACTTTACATAAAAAAATCCATTTCTTACCATCTGCTGGAATTTTATCCCAAACAGTAGGGATATCCCAATCAGCTGCTCGTTTGCCCCACATGCTTCTAAGGTTGTTCCATTGAGTAGTTCTCTTGCTGCCATCGTCTTTGTCAGTTGTTCTCTTACCCCAGACATTGGACAAGTTATTCCAGCCTCGTTTACCCCACATGTTGTTGAGGTTGTTCCATCCACGCTTTCCCCAGACATTAGAAAGCTTGTTCCAGTCGCGTTTGCCCCAATAAGGAGGTATATCACCAGTTTCTCGTTTACCCCACATGTTGTTTAATTTGTTCCAGTCTCTTTTGCCCCACATGTTATTGAGGTTGTTCCAGCCTCGCTTGCCCCACATGCCACGCATTTCCGTCCACTCTCTCTTATCGTAATCTGCGTCATCTGGATTCAGAAGAGGGGCGATCACTGGGTCATTTAGATTTTCTATATCGACTGTAGATTGGCTGGCTTCTGATTTTGAAGTATTTTCTGGTACTCTGGGGCTACAGGAGGTTATGTATATCAATGAAAGTATGGATGCAAGAAGAAGGGAATTATGACACATCTTTACTAGACCTAGAAAAAGAAAATACGATGTGAGACAAAATTATTACTTTCTTAAATATATGACTAAAACCTTTATTAAAATTATAAACTTAAGTAAAAAAGTGCACTTAAGCATCACTATGTAATTCAACCTTTTCCTTGTAACAAAAATCTTTTTCAAGAAAATTATAAAATTATTAAGGTACTCTGAGAGTACCTTAATAATTTTACTAATCGTTTTTAAAAATTAGTTATTATTAACAGTAATATTAGTAATAATTTGTAAGTATTATTCCTTGTAATTATTAATTAGTAACTTACTATTATTAAAAAATAAATAAAACAAATAAAAGTAAATAAGAATGAACTAATTTTTAAGAGAAATATAAAATATCATTTATTATGAAATGTAAAAAATGTAAGCATAACTGAAAATATTATGACATTTTTTGCAATAAATATTGTCAGATCATTCATTAATACACTTATAATTTTTATAGTGTAAAAAAAGGCCCTGCTTGCCTAGTGGCTAAAGAATCGGACTCCAATCCGGAGGGACCAAGGTTTGATCCTCACCTCCGCTAAAACCCACTGAATACATGCAATATAAGTACTCGTAAATTCGTGGAACTGAAAAATCCTGTGGTCGGTCACAAAGCAGTACCATTAGTACAGGGATCTGAAGAAAGTTTACTTCCCCTTCAGATCTATGCCTAAATTGAGAAAGTGCTCTCACGAATGAGTGTTGCTTCTGTGTTTTTGTGTGGTTCTGAAGCAATAAGTACTTTCTCCCTAGTGGTGCTCTCTTGTAAAATTAAAGGCGTACCTTTCTGACAGTTTTTCGCAGAAGACCAATGGCTGGTGAGTTTAAATTGTTCAAATGTCATAAGAAACAACAACAACCCAATGTAAAAAGCCTCGTATGTTAGCACTTCTTTTTAATTGTAGCAGAGAAAAGAGGAAGTTATGGTTTACCAAATATTGGTTCTGTGCAAAAGAAGAGTGCAGTGGCTCTTTTTTTTATCAACTTTATTTTCATGTTTTTACAATATAAATATGATTTGTACATCGGAAGAAAGATCACACTAATGTTAAATTTTATAAATATTTTAGTTGTTGAGGGATTAACAAGGACTTTTATAACCAAAATCGTAATCCACTTTATAAGAGAAAAAATAACGTAAAGTATATTTATATATTTTTTTCAAAATTTAAGGTATTTAGGTATATTTTATTAAGTATGTAACTGATGTTAAGTATACCTGTTGGCATGTTATTAGTGGATTTTAGAAGAGAAATTCAAATCATTTATTAGCTAAAAAATCCCAAGAATAAGTCAATGTCGAATATTGAGACGGATTATTGTGTAGATTATGCAAATTTTCGAGATAAAAGTAAGATGAATTAATTTAAAAAAAATCGACAATGTTAAGGCTGACCTTGTAAACTTTGCAAGTATTTTTTTTTGTAGCATCCAGCAATTAATTATTAGCTAGCATACAAATATTTCATTTTATTATATACTTTTTTTCTACCTTTATTTCCTCAAATTTTAGTTTTAAAAAAAGTCTGATATTTCTTTAAAATATATGAAATAAATGTAATCTGTCTATATGTCTTTAAAATTATAAATATTAATTTAAAAACTTTTATCTGTATACGTAAACATTTATTTTACTCGTTGTAAAAGTTTATAATATTTTTTTACTAACAAATCAATTTATGAATTTAAATTGGATATCTCTTCCTTATTATAAACGATGTTGCTATAAATTAATTATTTCGTCGTAGAAATGTATAGCAAACAACTTAGAGGATAATTGTTTTAGAGATAGATATTTGGGTCTGCTGGAAGAATTTAAAAAACAATTAATGTAAACAAGCTTGAAAAAAAAATAATAAGAAAAAAATTAGTATTTAGAACAAAGTTTTGTCTTTCTGTAGTTCCTTCAACTAATTTTTTTTATTAGTAATGCAACACATCACTATCCAAAAGCATTTATTTTGTTAAGGCATTAACTCTCTCTTTGGAAAAAAGCTATTGTTAATTTTTTGTGTTAGTATTACAATATGTTATATTTCAGGCCTAACTAAGCCTAAAAAAGAGTTGTAAGATACCATTAAAGCCTAGCTAAGCCTAAAGTAAATATATAACATACCATTAAGGCCTAGCTAAGCACAAAGGAGAGTTGTAATATACCATTAAGGCTTAGTGAAATCAAAAATAGAGCTGTAACATTCGATTAAGGCATATCCAAGCCTAAGAGAGTTGTAATTATTTTATTATTAATTAAATTATTAATTAAATTAATTAATTATTAAATTAATTTTTTACTAAATTAATTATTAAATATATGTCATCAAATTAATTAATAAGCAAATTTAAATCTTCAAACATCTTTTTTTTATTTCCCTGAAACGTAATTTCCATAAACTTTGATATTTCCTTAAAATATCTTTAATTATATGAATATAGTCCTTAAATATGTGAAAAATAAATATATTTAAATATAATAGTTATAAAATATATGTCCTTAAAATACACGAATGTCTTTAAATATGATTTTTATCAGACGCTTTTAAAACTATAAACATTAATTTAAATATTTTTATCTGCATTTATCTGCATTTATTTTACTCGTTGTAAAAGATTATAATATTTTTTACTAACGAATCTAATTTATGTATTCAAATTGAATATCTGTCCCTTATTATAAACGATGTTGATATAAATTAATTACTTCATCGTAAAAATGTTTAAGTATAGCAAACAACGTAGAAGATAATTGTTTTAGGGATAGACATTTGGGTCTGCTGGAAGAAATTAAGAAACAATCAATGTAAACAAAACTTAAAAAATTAAAAAAAGAAAACAAAACTAGCAATTAGAGTAAAGCCTCGTCTTTCCGTAGTTCTTCCAACTAATTTTATTTGATACACCTAATAATATAACACATCCACTATCTAAAAACATTTATTTTGTTAAGGCATTAACTCTCTGTTTGGGAATAGGCTATTGTTAACTTTTTTAAGTCAGTGTCACAACATGTCATATTGCAACTTTATTAATTAAATAACAAACGCTTGAATGATTTCAAAATAAATGAGCTCACTGGAATTGAATCTGGAATGTTTAGTTAATTGTGTCAGAAGAATAAGAAGATTTTCTTTATTGAAAAAAAGGCATTGTCCTATTTTTTTAAGGCGTTGACGTTATTAGGCTTGTTTATAACGAAAGTATTTTTTTAAGTGATTTCTTTTCTTAATCATATTTTTATAAACATAAAAAAATGCATAATGATTTACGGGATTCGCTAATCTATTTTAGGTTTAATATTTTTTTTAATACGAATAACTCAATTATAGAGGTTGTTGAAATTTAATTGAGTCATTGTTTTTAGTATAATATACTTAGATTATTGTCTTTTAAATTAAACTGTGCTTAAAGTGATAGAGCTCTACCATTAAAATTAGTTTACTTTTAAATTAGATAATTTTAAAATTAATTATCATGCATCCTGTACAAATAAAGGGAAAATGCTTAATCACATTTTTAAAAAAAAATTCGTTCAAAATTACATGCAAATGATTCGTTAATCTATTTTACATTTTTTTCTCTAATTTGACAATTAAGTTGCAGCAGAGTAGTGAAAAATTAATTAAGCTATCACTTTTTTAAAAAGATTATATAATTAGACTTTAAAACAATTAAAACAATTCGTTTTGTAAAACAGTGGATATATGCCTTATTTCTTTTCCTAAATCAATTAACAAGGTAATAAAAAAACAATTAACAGAAGGTTTTCCGAGATTAATAGAATTCTGAGATTAATAGAAATTAATTTAAGAAAAATTTAACTGTTATTTGTGAATGGATGAACACGAAAATAATTAAGGAAAAGCTGGAAAAATTATTTTAAGAGCTATAGTTTAATTTAGCTCTTAAGAATTTAGTTTTGCTCTTAAGCGTTTAGTTTAAATTAAGAGCTATAGTTTAGTTAGCTATCTGGATAAACGAGGTATTGCTTTCTATGCATTAAGTCAATAATGAATTATTGTTTTGTAAGTTATAGGTGTTCCGTTTCTAACTGAAGCATAAGTCAAACATTATAAATCTTATAGAGTTTTCATTATGTTTATTTTGATTATTGTCTCAACCAGATATTTTTTCATTTAATTTACCGTAAATAAATACACAAAAAAGAATGAACCTCTTGTCTAGATAGAAATTTCCTCCCTTCTTGACGCTATTTCTCTGTAAGTAAATTCGAGATGGCCACTAAATATTCCCTCGGGGCAGATAACTACATACATTCAAACTAGATCTAAAAGAAAACCTTCATAGTGATTAGCAGTTTTCCTTATACTATTTTTATATTGTGCTATTTTTCCTTTCCTTTTTTTGTTTTGAGAATTTCGATATTTAAAAATTGATGAAACATGAAAATGAAATAAAAGTAACATATATTATTAGTTTGCAAAAGCAGTATTATAACTTTCTAAAAAAACTAATGTTGCTGTCAGTTAGCTTGGATAAGAATTAATGAACTCGATGAGTGAAGAAAAACAAATAATTTGCTCAAATATTTTGATCAAAATTAATGAATTAGGCAATCGAGAAAAAATAAATAATTTACTCAAATGCCTTAATAAGACGTAATGAATTTGACGAGTGAGAGAAGACAAATAATTTTCTCGTAAATAAATCGTATTTTAATTAAAAAAGGTTTATTCTGCTTATTCTGTTTCAAGTTTTATTGAAATTCTGTCCGTCAGGAAAATGATTCATATTGTTTATTGCATTCACGCAGACACTCAACAATGATATCTTCTTTATTTGAATCTAAGCTTCATTAAATTCTATTTCATTTAAGAAATAAATAAATCAATTCTATTAAATATTCAAATCTTTCGATCCTCTTTGTAAAATGATTTGATTTGAAATATGCTTAAAGTGCTCAATGGGCTGTTAATAAATTTTACTTTAATCATGAATGGAGAAAACAATTCTGGTAAATTTGCCTTACGGTTTGCCGGAAATTATTAATTTCAAAATTATAATTCTTATTATCAAACATTTTGCCTTGTTTTATGCCTTGTTCTAAGAAGTTAAATAAAATTAAAGTTTCTGAACTATTTATTAAATTTTTATCGCATATTGTAACGTTATATTGTATCGTTAGTTTAACCAAAATCCATACCAAAACACCTTGGTGGAAATTAAAAGTTTGTTGGTATTCCATTGAGCCAGAAGCACGCTAAATCTGAATCATATTCTGATAATTTTGACTATACATTTTCTGAGTAATTTGCATTTGGAACTGCAAATTCCGTATCGAAATGTCCGTGAATTAATTCCAAATTAATTTTTCTCTTGAACACAATAAACAAAATAAATATTTTTTAAAGGTATATTGCACATCTATTATTTATTGGGAATAATGCTACGTGTAATTTTCATTTTATATAGTTAAGTAAATCAGGGGTTTGAGAGGCTAGCTATATCTAACGTTAAATTTTCAGATTTACTTATTTTTCTTTATAGTAAAAAACTAAACAGCAAATGTTTCTCAAATACATGTTCAAAATGCATATTCCCTCTCTCTCACACACCAATACAAATACATGCACATTTCATGCATGCTGATTATATTATTATTCTTAAAAATTCTTTGCAAAACTCATAAACACAAGTTTTCTTTTCCAATTCTTTGGAAAGATTTATTTATCATTCTAGATGAGAAATAAAGATTTTTATTGTTAGAAAGAGTTGACTGAGAATAGAGAAAAAGCTGTGTGGAAAAGAACAGAATATAGAAAAGAACTGAATATTGATGTTCCAAAGTAATATGCACATTTAAATTAGCTATTTTTCTTGGGTTTTTATGAAAGTGTCTCTTAGTAAGTTGCTACTTTTTATAAGACAAATAAATTAGTATGAGCAATTTCATTCATTAAAACCCAATATTCATCACCAAATATGAGGAATATGCTTACAAAAAACATTATATTTAGAGAAATAAATTTTTTAAGTGTGCTTTATGTTGAAGAATTCACTTTTTCAAAAACTTTATTTAGTTATTTTAATTAAATGTTAGAATAAAAAACTATATAATTGCATGCAGTTTTATAAATAGATCATTTTAAAAATAAATTAACGAAAAAGAGTAATAATTATTTACAAAAACAAATATTTAATATATAAAATTCGATTGATGATAAATTCCATTTATACGGTATTAGTGTGATTCGTTCTGCTTGTATAGCCCTTCCACCCCCCAAAAAATACCGTTGAAACTCTTGTTACTGTCACACTTACAGCTTCAGTAGATATTTGAGTATTCCAGCTAGTACACTTTAAAAAATTCCGAATTAAATTACGGTCTAAAATATCAGCACTTTGGGGGCATCATCCGTAAAGAATATGTTACCGTAAAATATTCACCGTAATATTTTTTTAATTCAATTGATTTTCCGGTAATTATTAGTGTTAAAATTACGGCGTATCAGATTTCTAGTTCTGTAACATGACCCGGTAAAAAAGGAGTTTAAGATAAAAAGCCCCGGCACTGCATCATCTGTAAAATTCATTATTACCGCGAAATATTGCACCGTAATTATTACAGTAATATTTATTTTATTCGAGTTATTCTGTGATTCTATTATAAATATTAGTGCAAAAATTACGGTACATTGGATTTTTTGTTACGTAACATGTTCCGCTTAAAAAGGTAAAAAGTAGCGGCGCCCTGAGTGCCAGTACTGTTTATCGTAATTTCATTCCGAGTGTTTTACAGTGTAGAGAGCTGTGTCATTTTTTAATGTAAGATTCCATTCTGACACACACAAAAGCAAGCTAATGAAAATTTAGAAATATGGACATTTTATAGAAAAATAGTTATTTTAGACATTTTTTTCAAAGTGTTTTAAGAATTGTGTAAATTATATGTTCCCCTTATAATTTTAAAAATATTTAGATTTTAGGTATGGCAAATAGCTACTTAAATAATTTGAAAATGCATTATCATAATGCATACATACTTCAATCTGCCTAATATAAATATATTTTTATGTTAAAATACCCTAAGATTTAACCTCAACTGAATATTCAATACATAATGTATTAGATTTTTATGCATTAAAATCAATTTATTTTTAAACAAGTATCACAACTAAAATTTCAAAAATAAGAATTTATTATAAATAAAGTGATTCCATAATGTACTTCAGAATAAAGAAAAATATAATAAAAGTTTTCAGCAGCAATGTTTTTTTATTCAGATTTAGAGTTTGTAATGCAAAATATTCATTCTACGTTAGTTTTTGTCATTTATGTTGACACAAGGAATATGAATTCAAAATAAAGAAAAATAGACTTAAACGAAATATTAATGTTTTTGTTGAAAATGTTTTGAAAAAACTAGAGTAGTATCACTTTAGATGCATTTCAGATATTCGAGAACGACTTCAAATGATTAATGTTTGTCTTCCCTATACTAAGTTTTCGAAATGGCAAAAAATGTTATTTTCCTACAATTCTTCCTTTACTTTTACTTTTAAAAACTTATCTCTTATGTAGTTGTATGGCGAAATTATGTTTCTATCTAAAATAATTTTTTGACAGTTTTTTAGAGCTGTTTTTTATTTTATTTTAACTACATAATATTTAAAATCTTCATGCATTAAGAGCCATTTATTTTTACACAAGTATTAAAAGTAGGTTAAGTTTTTAAAATAAAAAACACATTATAAGCAATGGGAATTCTTAATTTACGACAGTTTAAAGAAAAATATTGTAAAAATATTCATCAGCAATATTTTTAGATGATTTTTATTCGATTTAGAGTTTGTAATGCAAAATATTCTTTCTACGATAGAATTTGTCACTTATGATGACACAAAGAATACTAATTCAAAATAAAAAAAAATAAACTTAACGAAATATTAATGTTTCCGTCGAAAATGTTTTGAAGAAACTCGAGTCGGATCACTTTAAATGCATTTCAGATACTCGAGAACGATTTCAAATGATTTATGTTTGCCCTCCCTATACTAAGTTTTCCGAAATGGCAAAAAAAGTTTTTTTTTCAACATTTCTTCCCTTATTTTTATGTGTAAAAATGTATTTTTTATGTAGTTGTCTGGTAAAATTATGTTTCTTACCGGAAAGAAGTTTTTGACAGTTTTTTAGTGCAGTCTATTATTTTCCATAACATCTGTTTCTTCTATTTCTGTTAAAAAAATGTTTAGATGTTTCGATCGATTTAAAACAAAGGGAAAAAAAGCCAGAAAAGTACTTAAATAATGGGACTCTTTTGGAAAAAGAATGAAAGCAGCATCGAAAAGTATGAGGTGCTGGAATTATTTTTGTTTATTTTCTCTCCAACACATTTTCTATTTATTTGAGAAATAGTTTCGCGTTGTATAGTGACACAAATTCTTAAAAAAAATTTAAACGGGTTTAAAAACAATACTTTTTCTAACAAACCATTATTATATATTTATTTTTATAACATCTTTGGATTAATATTTTTTTCTATACATTTTTCGACTCACATAGGGAAATATTTCTTTATTGTACTTCCATATAAAATAATTTATAGACTGAAAATTGCAGCATCCTTTTATGTTGACTTCATGTTAGAATAATTGGTGCGTGTGTTAGAATAGTTGGCAGGATTGGCGTCCAAGTGCATCAAATAAATATGCCAGATGCTTAGGATTGTACACCTTACTATTGCATAAAACAATTGCACAAAAACCCAACAAATTGGTAAAATAATTAATACAAAAGAAGCTAACAAATAAATGGGATTATGTTTTGACTTCGTATAGCTTTTTTAAGAGTCGGCACTCAAGTCTAACTGCTTGGTTTTGTTTTAAGACGTGTAAGGGCTTTAGTGAGGTTTCTATTTGTTACTGAATTATTATAAGATGATTATTAATAAAATCAGGAAATCATTTAAGTATTGTATTATATTTCTTGTCTAAATTTAAATATCTGTACGTGTTTAATAGTTATTTTTATGCTTAGTGGTTCTATTTGACGTACTTAGTTCTATAATGCTCTTTTTGACGTAATTTAGTACTAATTATAATTCACTCGATAAAAATAGTGGATCACTCTGAAAAAATTATAAAGAAAAGAGCCTTAAAAACATAAAGCACTTGTATTATTTTTGTTATTTTTTCAACCCTTTTTTCTGTTTGTTGTTTTTGTCTTATGTTAAACCCCTTATGTTTTAAACTAAGATTTATTTAATTAAAGTGATTCAGTGAATTTACGGTAATTATTACTATGAAAATTACGATAAATCAGGTTTTTTGTTCCGTAATATGTTTCGGTAACAATGGTTTTACCGGAAAGTACAGGCATTCTAAGTGTATGTATTTTTATAACAATTTGATCTAGAGTTTTTTAGAGTGCATTTATAAGGACAAAATTTATAAATTCGGTCATCTATAATCACCCAAGCTCAAGTTTATTTACGTTAGGTAATAGTAAAATTTAAATTTATAAAATCAAATTAATTTAGTCTTTCAAATGAAATTAATTTTAGGTAATTCTCTTTCTAAGTCAATATCAATCTTAAAAATATTTTAATGCACTGAAAGTGGAAAAATTGGAATATATAGGTTCTACTTATCTCTTCATTATGTTCAACAAATTTAAAGCAATCGTTCAACAATATTAAAAATTATTAACAGTGAAAAATAAGATTTATTTTTCAAAACTAATTACATTAACATTTTAAGTTACTGTTCATATGTAGTTTTAATAAGATTAAACTTTGAAAAGCACCATTATAAACCTCTATAACGTTTACTATATGCATCATCTTCATGCGTCACAAATTTCTTCATGTGTAGTAAATACTTTTCTCACCTAAATTTTGTCAAGGTTAGCACGATTAATTTTACTTAGGCAACTGAAGCAAGCAAAGACTAATGTCTTATATGTTGTCATCTGCGCATTACTTTCATACATTATATCTAGGCGTAAGTTGGTGGAAAATTATATTCTCGCCAATTGTTCAATCATCCGTATAGCACGTTAATATGAGTTCTTACACTGTATGTCCTGCTTCTACTCAAATGACTGCTTTCGTGAAATCCTGGAATGATGGTTCATTCGAAGATGCAACGATGCAGTTGCTATTCAAGTGGTATTGATAGAGAAATCTCTACAATGTATTTAACTTGTAGGTATTGGAAACTAGAAGTTGAGAAATATTAAGCGAGAAATTTTCAAACACTTATAAGGAAAATTATCTTCGAAAAAAGTACAAAAATTTCTTTGATTTTATTTTTAATATTTAAATTCAAAGGAAAATTGTTGAATAATTTGGAAATTTAAAAGTTTATTAGATTTTGAGAAATGTCAACATCAGTTTTATTATAAGAATTATAATGATAAATAAAATATTACTTCAATTGTAATAAAACGGAATTTAAGTCATGTTGTAAGGATGGCAATGCTTTTGCAATTATACTTGTAGTTCCATTTTTCTAATAAATCTTGGGAAATTCTTTATTATTTATAAAATTTTCTTGAAATCCTAGAATTCATTCAATCATGCAACAATGCAGTTGCTACTCAAGAAGATTAAATGAAAAAATCTGTATAATATATTTAACTTATAAGTTTTTTAAACTAGAAATTTAGACTTATTAAGTGAGGAATTTTCAGATACGTTTAATAAAAATTCAGTTCAAGCAAAGTACAAGAGCTTCTTTTTGATTTCAGTTTTGCTTACTTAAGAGCGAAAACTTTTAAAATATTAAATACAAAACAAAGTTGCAGAAAAATTTGGAAACTTAAAAGTTTATTAGATGTTAAGCAATCACAACATCCGTTTTATTAAAAGAATTATAGTCTCAGTGCATGGCATAAAAACAATTTATTCTGTTATTTTTGTTTCAATTTCGGATTTAATACTAAATGTGCAGCAATAAGAACTATAATTACTCTTTGAAATAATAGCAAAATAATTAATATTACATACGTGGAAAATTTGGTTTGCTTGTCTGTTCTTTGAAATTGTAAAATGTTATTATAGTTAGGAAATATCTGAATGAATAAAACATTACAATAGTACAATATAAGTTTATAAAACGAATGCTTATAAGTTGCTATAAGTTTATAAAACGAATGTGCTGCTTATTTAAAATAAATTTAATTTTATTCTACTAATGTTTCTTTTGTTTAAAAGTATACATCAATACCAAAACAGCCTATTGAATATTTAAATATAGTACATGCCTAGAACTGTTTTTGGATAGATGTAATTTTATATTTAAGAAAAAATTCATAGTAAAACCTCACAATTGTCTTATTAATACAGTTAAAAATGGTATACAAGTTTCGATGTTACATTCAAACATCAGCTTCAGTGCACGGTAAAATAATTATTGTGCTCCTATTTAAATCATTTAATTGCGCAATGAGTATAATTCTCCAATGTGGTTTTGGACCTTTTGTGCTATTTTTAGCCATTTAGATTTAATATTTTTGGACTTTAAATTAGTTTCTGATTATTACATCTGATTATTTCTGATTCATCACAAATTATTTTTATTATTATCTTCAATTTTATATATTTTTTTCGAAATTGAGACCCTGTATTATAAGGGTCTGAAAATAAATTCTCTCTCCATTTACAGATTTTACTTCAATAGATAATATTTTATCTAAAATATTACATTTTTACTATCTGTAGCATCGGACAAATCTCAACCTTTAAAAGTATACTCACGTAATGTCCCTTGACTAAGAAAATCGGACTTTTGTTTTCTAAAATTTTTTAATCAAGTCTTTATTGAGTAAAATGTAGTAAAAAAATTTATATCTCATGGTATAAACGGTATGAATGTTGTTCAATAACATGACGCGTTTATGCTCTCACAATTTTTATAAATTTTATGGAATCCAATTTTTCTATCTAAGTTTTAGAATGCTCTGTTATTAGTTTCAGAGAAAAAAATCAGATGAGAGTTGAAGAAATCTGACGAAAAATATCTCTCTAAAGAAGTCTTAGTAAATTAGATTAGTTTGTATAGTAAATATACTTTGAAAGACGTGGGAAATTTTAGGATTTTTAAGTAAAAGTATTTGATTGGAATCCTCAAGGAAGCAGAGAGAGGCGTTAAATAACTTTATGACTTTTGTAACTTTTCAGGACTGTTATAAATTAACCGAAAGTGATCGGCGAAGCACAGAAGAAGGCAAAACCTCCAGTCACAAATAGATAAAAATGGAGAATAATAGAGGCCCTATTGTTCAATTCGGAGTGGAGAAGGTTATGAGTTAGTAATATTATGATTTTAAAGTTCAAATTATTAGTGCAATCTCATTGGTATTTGAGCAAGAAAACAAACAAAGCTGGAGAAAGTTTCTATGCACTCAAGTGGGGAATGTGACAAAAAATATATCGAAAACAACCAATGTCGGAGTCAAATGCATAGTTTTCGGAATTGCTTCCTGAAATGAAATTAAAATATTTAGGCATAGCCAGGCATGGCCTTACAATAAAATTCAGGGTTCTGATTTAATTAGATCTTTAAATTTCGTATTCACTGTGATTTTCAGGAACACACTTTCAATTATTTTAGTTGAAGTGGTGTTACCATGCAATTGACGACTCAGAAAAAAGAAGAAGAATGTTTAGTTTGAAATTTTATAAATTCGAGATTCAATTTATATGTTTCTTAAAAGTTAATGTGCTACTTCATTTAAAATTCTTTTTAAATTAGTAATAATAAAAACAGCATTCAGATCTATTAATTCACAACAATCACTCGAGTTTATCTCAGTTTAAAAATAATGTTTTTTTAAATTTTTCTAAATATTTTTTATTAAAGGTAATATTGAAAAGATCTTTCACAAAAACTGGAGAAAAAAAATTCTTAAGATGAATAATTTGTAATTTGTTTTAGAAAAAATGATTTTTTTTATTTAAATAAACTTTAAAGTATTCTAAGTTAAGGATTATAAATTAAAATACATTAGAATACTTAATAATAATATACATTGAATAACTATAAAATTTAACACATAATACTTAATTGAAATAAAATGACGTTTTTTAGTAAAAAAAGGAATTATATACATCTTAGTTATCAGTAAAATTAAAACAATTGAGCTTTCAAACAAAAATGTTTCTCTTAAAATAAGAGTCATGCTCTTAATATCTTTAAAGATAAATTCTGCAAATTATTTCTCCGAGAAAAACTTAGTAACGTATTTAAACTTATTTATGCTATTTTACATGCAATTTTTTTATTTTAACACAAGTAAATAAATTCCACATTATATGAAAGAAAATTATTATTAATAATCCTTTCTAATACTTCTTTTGTTTTCTGTTTAAAAAAAGTAAAACACAATTTATGCAGTGGATATTAAATTCATGAAATTTATTATCATAAAACATAAAATAATGGATCTAATGCTTTTTATCATAACATTGTAACGCAAAAAGCACTTAGAAGAATTAAAAGATTAATGACAACTATTTATTTAATGTATCCCTAAATTGTAATTGGGAGAACTAAATAGAAAAAAATAAGTTTAATTCCCGAAACAAATTTTAAATAAGATATAACAGCTGTAATTTTTTTCTAGATATTAATGAATAGTACAAATACTCTTTAAAAAAATCTTTCAATATAAGCATTTAAGATCTTCGTATATATATCTTGTTTAAATACTGATTCCCTTTAAAATTTGTAATTTTTTTTTATATTTCCTATTATTAAGCTATTAAAAGCAAAGGAATATTTTCTTTGTTATCCGTGCGTAATTCAGAATGGAATTCAAATAAATTCAGAAAGCTTTTATCATCATAGAATATTATCTTTCTCATGTATGTCGTATGTAAAATGATTCGCAAAATTGTAAATATTATAAATTAAATTATTTATTTCCAAATATAACTTGCATTTCAGATATTTATTATTTCATCTTATGTATTCTAAAATTTATATATTTTTGTTTCAAAAATGCTAGATAATTTGGCACTGTTCCTTCTATAAGTGTTAAAATATATGTGTTGTCTTTTTTTCCATTTCTTCTTTAAAACTAAACTAAAAAATCAAGCAAGAACAACTCTGACTTTCATGTAAAAACATTTCTGAAATGCTAACGAGAATAGTAATAACACCAAGATTTACAAAATTTGAGATATTTTTTAAACCATCAACCGGGATTACTTTGGCCATTTTTGATCACCCTACCGTATCAGTCAAGAGGAAATAATTTCTGGCAATTGTTCTGGGTTTGAAGAATTAATTTATGAGGATTAAATTAACATCTATTACTTCATCCTTTAGTAAACAGTTAGAAAAAATGCTAAGCTAATTCACTTTGGTCACTAGATATTTTCTATTGAAAGCTTCTCCGAAAATCAACTACTTTGCAATTGCGACCTAATGAGGCGATAAATTGATCAAAAATATATACATGAGAACAGATGGAAAAATTTATTTGCTATAATTTCTTATTTATAAATTATATCTTTACTGGACTCTCAATATAAAATTTTGGTTGATGACTATTAACAATAAAAATTAAAAATTTATAAAAACGAATGTAACTGTCGGTAAATAATGTAACTCAAGTTGCTTGAAAAAAATTTTGAAATGCCTTTTTTAAAAGGAAATCGGAATTATTTCCTTTTTTAAAAGGAAATAAGTTCCTTAAAGATGGACCAGGAGAATATGAACACTTTCAGAGAAAGTAACTTCAGGAGAAGTACAAACGACTTCAAGAAATGTATGAAGGGTTTCAAGAGAAGAATAGATTAAAGAAGTTGTTCAGAAGCAGTATGAACGATTTCACAAGAACTATGAACGACTTCAGAAGAAGTATGACAGACTACAGAAGAAGTATGACAGATTACAGCAGAAGTATGAATGACTTCAGGAGAAATATGGATCAAGAGAAGTGTTAGAAGAAGTATGAAGCATTTCAGGGGACGTATGGATCAGGAAATGTATCAGAAGAAGTATGAATGATTCACTCTTGAGATTGATTGAAAATGAGCCGTAGCATTGCAATCGTAAAGCTTCTTTCTTTCATATTTATTGATCTTTTGCTTGGTTCCATTTCCATAGTTAATTTGTTTTCTTCAGAAATTATTAAGTCATGAGTAGAAATGTCAGCACATTCGTCAGAAATGTCATCAGGCCACTGCCTGGTACGCATTTGTTTGGTATGCCCTACACCGGGGTTTCTTTAAGAACTTGTACTCCGAACACTGATATTTCTCTTAATCTATCTTCAGCAGACATTAAAATATCGAATAAATATAATAATAAAATATAAACGAATGAATTAATATTTAATTGGATATAACAAATGTTTCGGAAATTCACCAAAGCGACAAAGTGATCGTTGACATTCACCGGTAAAAGTAGACATATATATATACAGGGTGATTCATAAAAGATGGGCAAAATTTTATGAAAAGATAGTACACACCCAAGCAAACACTTTGTATCAAAGAATGCCTGGTCGAAAACAAAACTCAAAGGAACAGGCGTATTTGGAAAGCTCTTCATGCAAACGAGAAAGCTCCATTCCTGTTGCGAGTTACTATTTGCATGTTATGGGAAGAAGAGCCTTAAGCTTGGTGGTCCTTTAACGTGGCCACCGCGCTCGTCAGATCTTTCATACCTCGATTTCCTTCTGTGGGGGCAGCTGAAGGCTCTTATGTATAAGGCTCCCATTGAATCTGCAAAAAAACTTGTCTCCAAGTTTTTGGCCGCTTCAGGGGAAGTTCGCGATATGCCTGGTGTGTTTCAGAATGCTCGCCAATCTTTTCTTTGCCGTTGTACTGCGTGCTTAGTCGCTGCCAGCCACTCTTTTGAACGCTAATTGTAATCACATGCCATTAAATTTGCTTTTATAACTTAACTTCATCGTTCTTTGTGTGTTTTTGCCTCATATAAGAACATAACTTTTGATTCCCTCTAACGGTTTTGGGTTTTGTTTTCGACCATGCATTCCTATATAAAAATTGTATATGGGTATGTATTATCACTTCCTAAAATTTTGCCCATCTTTTATGAATCACCCTGTGTGTATATATGAAACTGGAAATTAGG